>NW_007151208.1:0-1199 GCF_000164805.1 Carlito syrichta | reverse complement strand
AGCCACCACCACCACCACCACCACCAATGCTGCCACCCAGCAGGAGGAGTCACCCATAGGGATGGGAGAGAAAAAGGCACTTTCCAGCCTGTTATTTGTGGAAAGATTCAAAGGTGGCCACCAGGCACATCCATCCGGACCCTTCGGCACATATCCCAGAAGTTCTCCCTACACCCTCCACACTTGTGCCCCACAGCAAAGCCATGTGTGACCTCACAGAACAGACAGCCCAGAGTTAGGGTGGCCTTAGGACACAGAGTAATCAAAGTAGTCCAGCAATGGAGAGACCAGCCCAGGTTCCGTTCACCTGGTTTGTCACCTTTGGGCACAAGGTGGGCCCCTTCCTCTCCCAATCACTCCATCGTACTCTGCCCATGCAGACATTTTCATGGGGAGCCATGGACGCCCATCATGACACATGTGGGAGGCATCTTTTTTCTGCTGGAGTCTCCCTCAGCCTTGCTGGGGCACAGCAGCACGAACATGGCTCCTGGGTTCTTGACCTGCAGGGCCTAGGCACTCCTCCCACCTTCATTCCCGAACAGTCAGGAGTCCAGGGGCCAACAGGCCTGGCTCAATTTTGGAGACCTCTATCCAAGATGAGGTCTTCCCACATTGCATGTGGTGGTCTCCGTCACCTGGGCTCAGGCTGCCTCCCACCTCGGCCTCCCAGGGTGCGGGGTTGACTGCCATTAGCCACAGTGCCCAGCCTTGACTCGTACATTTTGTCAGTGGGCACGACAAAAAGGAAGGCCCGGGGACGAGGGCCACTACATCCCGAGGACCACGGGCGATACCACATGTGACTCCTGTGTTTGCGCTCCTGGAGTGACTAAGTCATGCACATGGCTCAGACAGGTCTTGAACTCCTGGGCTCCAACAGTCCCCCACCTCGATCTCCCAATGCCACAACTTGATTGCTGACCCAACTTATTTTGGGAACAGTAGGCCGAAGGCTGGGGGGTCCTTCCCAAATGATCTTTGTCTGTTCACGATGAAGCCAACTCCATACATGAATAGATGTTCTTTTTTTTCTTTTTTTCTTTGAGTCAGAGTCTCACTCCATTGCCCAGGCTAGAGAGTGGTGGCTCGCTCCTGGCCACAACAGCATTGCCCCACCGGGCTCTGGGAAGACTTTCCCTGGGCTTCTGAGGAGCCAGACACAGGCACACACCACCACACCCGGTTCATTTGGAACA
>NW_007151207.1:0-521 GCF_000164805.1 Carlito syrichta | reverse complement strand
CACCACCACCACAACTACAGGTTGGGCTCACGGGCTCAACCGGCCATCCTGTCCCTTCAGAGATCAAGGCTAGTAGACAGCCTGAGCCTGCAGGTTTGAGACCAGCCTGGGACACTGGGTGGGAGGATCACCTAAGCCCGGTAGTTGGAGTCCACGGTGGCTGTGTGCGTGACCCTGTGCTCAGACCTGGGCGACAGAGCGGGATTCCAACTTCAAATAATAATAATTACGACCACTGCCCCCACCACTATGCCTCCCACCAAGAGTAAGGAGTCACCCTCAGGAATAGGAGAGGAAATTTACTTTACCCTCTGTCGTTCACAGGAGGTTTCAAAGGTGACCACTGGGTATAACCATCCCATGCCGTTGTCCACACATCCCAGAAGGCCTGCCTCCACCCTCCACACACATGCCCCATGACAAAGATGTGTGTGAACTCACAGAAGAGGCGGCCCCTATTTAGGATGGATGTTGGGCAGAGAGTGATCAAAGCAGACCTGCAACACCACAGTCAGCTCAGG
>NW_007151206.1:0-770 GCF_000164805.1 Carlito syrichta | reverse complement strand
GTTGGAGTCTCACTCCATTGCCCAGGTTGGAGGGTGATGGCTCGCTCCTGGATGTCTCAGCCTTAGCCTGCTAAGCTCCAGTGAGCCTTTTACTGGGCTTCTGAGGAGCTGGAATGACAGACGCATGTCACCATGCCCAGTCATTTGGGATGGAGGATAGAGACGAGTCTTGCCGAGGTTCCTGAGCGGGTCTTGACCCACAGGCTTGGGACATCCGCTGGCCTCCGCCTCCCAAAGTGCTGAGATGATGAGGCTGAGAACCAGATGTTGGGGCTGGAAGGTGCTGAGTTTGGGGGACCCTCACATGTGGGGGTCAGTGGGGGAAGGAATGAGGGCAGAAGGTTTGCAGGAGAATGAATTTCTTTCTTTTTTTCTTTCTTTCTTTCTTTTTGCTTTATTTTCTTTCCTCACTAGCTTGCCCAGGCTGCTTTCAAACCACCCAAATCAGGCCAACCTCTTGACCTGGGCCTCCAAAACTGCTGTGATCACAGGCTTTCCATTTGGTCGACTTCCTAGTCTTCCTGCTTGGTCCTGAATTCTGGGCCGGAAGCGATACTCCCGCCAAGGTCTGCCCTCATCCAAGGTTTCCTGGAATTTGTTTGGTGTAGAGGTTGGGGCTTGCTATGGTCTCCAGCCAGGTCTCACCTTCCAGGCTCTGGCCATCTTCCCATCTCAACCTCCCTGATGTGCTGAAGAGACAGGTGTGAATCACCCGACTGGTTCCCCACTGATGATTTGAGTGTCATGCCCTCCACTTCCCTGAGACCACC
>NW_007151205.1:0-824 GCF_000164805.1 Carlito syrichta | reverse complement strand
CCAGGTGGAGTCCACGGTGGCCATGAGCTTGACCCTGCTCTCCAGCCTGGGTGACAGAGCAGGATTCTGACCCCAAATAATAAAAATCACCACCATCACCACCATCACCACCCCTGCCACCGAGCACAAGATGTCACACTCAGGAATGGGAGAGGAAAAGGCACTTTCTGGCCTGTCATTTTCAGGAGGTTTCAAAGGTGGCCACCGGCATGTCTGACCTGTGACATTGGCCACGGGCACCAGAAGGCCTGCCTCCACCCTCCACACTCATGCCCCATGTCAAAGCTGCATGTGAGCTCACTGAACAGATGGCCGCAAGTTAGGGCAGCCATGGGACACAGACTGATCAAGACAGTTCGGCAACATTACATACAGCCCAGGTTTCTGTCTCCCGGTCTGCAATCTTCAGGCAAGGGGAGGGCCTCTTCATCTCCCAATCTCTCATTCATCACTCACCCACATGGAACTTTAACTGTGGAACCCTGGTCCCCCATCGTGATGCATGTGGAAGGCATCTTTTTTGTTGCCAGAGCCTCCATGTGCCAGGCTGGGGCACGGTGACAGGATCGTGGCTTTGGGGCCTTGACCTTCGGGGCCTAGTTGGTCCTCCTGCCTCGGCCCCTGAGCAGCTGGGACTCCCAGGTCCACCACGCCTGACTTTGGAGGACCACTCGGCCAGACGAGGGCTGGCCACCTCACCCTGTCTGATCTCCAACCACAGGGCTCATGCAGCCTCCTGCCTCAGCCTCCAAGAGCAAGGGACTGATGGCTGTGAACCACGTTTCCTGACATGGACTCATACATGCTGTCAGCAGGAGTGATGC
>NW_007151204.1:0-389 GCF_000164805.1 Carlito syrichta | reverse complement strand
CTTTCTTTCTTTCTTTCTTTCTTTCTTTCTTTCTTTCTTTCTTTCTTTTTTCTTCCTTTCCGTCTTTCTGTCTTTCTTACTTTATTTTCTTTCTTTTCTTTCTTCACTAGGTTGTCCAGGCTGCTCTCAAACCACCCAGCTCGGGCCATCCTCTCAGCCTGGGCCTACCAAACTGCTGTGAACACAGGCTTTCAATTTCGTCGACATCCTGGTCTTCCTGCAATGGGCAACAACTCATCTCACTAGAAACCAAAAAAACATCAGAGAATGTGGGACACGACTGTCATTCTGGCTACTCAGGAGACCTCAGGGGGAAGATTGCCAGAGAACTGCTGGTGAAGGCCACAATGGCTGAGAGCGGGCCCCTGTGCTCTGGCCTAGGCAACACA
>NW_007151203.1:0-338 GCF_000164805.1 Carlito syrichta | reverse complement strand
TAACTAGGTGATTTAACTGGCTAGCCAGCGGGCTAGACAGCTGACTTAAATATCTAGCTATCTAGCTAGCCAGCTGTCTAGACAGCTGACTTAACTAGGTGACTTAAGTACCTAGCCGGCTGGCTAGCAGGCTGACTCCATGGCCTAGGTACCAAGCTACCCAGCTGGATATCCAGCTAACTTCACTAGCTAGGTACCAACTTATCTCACCGGCTTGCCAGCTGACTTATCTATCTAGGCACCTACATAACCAGCTGACTAATGAGCTGAGTTAACTAGGCTAGTTAACTAGCTATCTAACTGACTAGCCGGCTGACTTAACTAGGCTGTGACACAGC
>NW_007151202.1:0-333 GCF_000164805.1 Carlito syrichta | reverse complement strand
TAACAGAATAGTTAGCTGACTTGCTGACTGACTTAACTAGCTAGCTGGCTAGCTAGCTGACTTAACTAGCTCACTAGCTAACTGGCTGTTTACCTGGCTAGCCAGCTGAATTAACTAACTATCTACCTGGGTGGCTAGACGACAAGTCAGGTGACAACTAACTAACTACCTGATTTGCTAACTGCCTAGGAAGCCACCTAGCTAGCTAGCAGACTGGCCACCAGACTAGCCAACCATCTTAAATAGCCAGCCATCTGGTTGGACTGTGGGATAGAAAGCTGGCTTAACTAGCCAGTCACCCTGGTGTTCAGCTGCCTAGCAAGCCAGCTTAAT
>NW_007151201.1:0-418 GCF_000164805.1 Carlito syrichta | reverse complement strand
GCCAGGTGGATAGTCAGCTGATTTAACTAGTTTGCTATCTAAATATCCCACTGGCTTGACCGCTGACTTAACTACCTAGCTTTCAAGCTAAACAAATGGCTGGCAAGCTGACTTAACTAGTTGACTAAATCAGGTAGCCAGCTAGCTAGCCAGCTGACTTAACCAGCTAGCTACCCAGCTAGGCAGGTGGTTAGCCAGCTGACTTAACTAGCTGACTTAGCTAGCTAGTCAACTGAATTAACTAACTGACTTAACTATATAGTTACCTGGTAAACCAACTGCCTTTACTAACTGAAATAACTAGTTAGCATCGTAGTTGGCTATCTAGCTAGCTAGCCAACTTAACTAGCTGACTTATCTAGCTAGCTAGCTGACATAACTAGCTGACTTACGTAGCTGGCTACCTAGCTAGCCAGTT
>NW_007151200.1:0-783 GCF_000164805.1 Carlito syrichta | reverse complement strand
CCCATCTATAGGGAATCCCTAAATATAGATGCTCACATGTCACCCAAATATCGAATGAGAGCTAAAGGCTTTATCACATTCCTCTCATGTATATAGTTTCATCTCAGTATGGATTCTCATATGTCCAGCAACATGAGAGCAAAGGCCTTACCATGTTTTTCACATTTGTAGAGTTTCTCTCCAGTATGGATGATCATGTGTCCAGCAAATCCGTTGTGAGAGTGAATGGCTATATCAATTCTTCATATTTGTAAAGTTTTTCCCCAGTATCAATGGACTTATGTTCAGTAAATACTTTATGAGCGAAAAGATCTTGCCACATTCTTCACGTTTGTAGATTTTCTCTCCAGAATGGCACCTCATATGTATAGCAAATCATTTGAGAGCAAAAGGCTTTGCCACATTTGTCATGTTTGTAGGATTTCTCTCCACTATGGATGGTCTTGTGTCCAGCAAATCCTTTGAGTGTGAAAAGCTTTGCCACACTTTTCACATCTGTAGGGTTTCTCAATCGTATGGATCTTGACATGTCAAGCAAGTAGTGAATGAAAGTGAAAGGCTTTTTCACATATTTCACATTTATAGGATTTCTTTCCAGTTGGATGGTCATGTGTTCAGCAAATCCATTGTGAGAGTGAAAGACTTTGCCATATTCTTTACAATTGTAGCATTTCTCCCCAGTACGGATGGTCTTATATCCAGCAAATCCTTAATGAGTGAAAGGCTTTGCCACACTCTTCGCATTTGTAGGGTTTCTCCCCAGTATTGATGGTCTTATGTCCG
>NW_007151199.1:0-715 GCF_000164805.1 Carlito syrichta | reverse complement strand
GTCCTGTGTAGGAAGAAAGGTTGCAAGCTTTTGAAATTAAATGTGAAAGAGGCCATAGCACTTAGTCCTAGGAACTCAGTGTAAGGAACCATACTCAATTTGAAGTCACATAGGACCATGGGACAATTAGTTCTCTTCTCTCTCTAATCTTCAGTGTTCTAATCTGTGCATGAGGGGATATCTCTTCAAATTTATATGAGAACTAAGTAAAATGAGGTCTATAAATGACAAAACCTATTACCAGACACACGGCAAACACTAGATAGCTATTATTATGAGTTCCTATTACAAATCATTTATATGGAGCAAGAATCCTAAATTAAGATTAATACATATGGTGAAACTGTCATTTGGAAGTTTTAAAGATATTTTCTTAATTAAAAGATTATATGATCATAGCTCTTTTCAACATGGCTAATAACAAAAGGTGCACAGTACCACTCTGGTAATCAGTTTAATATTAAGATTGGCATTAAATAAGCAACAAAGATATGGACTTCTGATATTTAAGTAGCAACACAGATATTCAAGATAATAAGAAATACTCAAAAGAGAATATCATGCTAAAGGGCGGCAAAATAAAACAGAATTTGAGAATCCCCTTCACTCAAAGCTTAAAGAAGCTAATTGTTCATTTAAAAAGGTAGGACAAAGCGACCTGAGATGGCGACCACATAGATGGATCCCTGAGATTCTCCGATGTGAGTTTCCCAAA
>NW_007151198.1:0-756 GCF_000164805.1 Carlito syrichta | reverse complement strand
TCACTGTCCCCAAGAAACTGTAAAATAAAAAACAATATATGGAGCAAAGTAGGTTGTTAGAATTTCTAAAAACCCAATTAAGAAGATTTTTTGCAACAAAGAAAATGCCTAATCAAGAAAAAAAATACTCACAACAGTAGGATATCTCGTGGCATTTGACTTTCCCTTATCCCATCTCTTCTTTATCACAGTGTGGTGTGGTCAAGAGGAAATTACCCAATTCCCAGTTCCTGACTCGGGATGGAAAGAAAAGAGTGGAACTTGCTTTTACCTTTCTGGCTTATGTGGAGGTTGCATAAGAGACTGGTTTCTGTCTTGCCTGATTTGAAAAACTGATTGTCATGGTGGCAGGGTTTGAATAGTAGGTTCAAGGCCATTGAAAGCAGTGTGGGCACCATGGTGGGTGAGAGCTCAGGAGCCAGTAGACCCACTGAGGATCAGACAGGGAAATACAATAGCATTTCTAAGACTTCTGAGAAGAAGAAACGACGTAACTCTGGGAGAAATTAAGATGTATAAAAACTTTTCATGTGAAGAACTAGAACAAAAGCATGCACACAAGCCCAGGGAAGATGCATCTCCAGAAAAAGTGTGAGAGGAGCCTGTACCTTTATGGCAGGATGATTAGGTACATTCTTCCCCTGAACAGCCACCAATCTACACAGACTGGGAGACAAGCCTGTTTTTGCCAAATGTTCAATTTGCAACAAAAAATCAAAAGGCATGCAAAGAAACAGGAAAGCACAGCCCCTTCAA
>NW_007151197.1:0-720 GCF_000164805.1 Carlito syrichta | reverse complement strand
ATTCCCAGTTCCTGACTCAGGATGGAAAGAAAAGAGTGGAACTTGCTTTTACCTTTCTGGCTTGTGTGGAGGTTGCATAAGACACTGGTTTCTGTCTTGCCTGATTTGAAAACTGATCGTCATGGTGGCAGGGTTTGAATAGTAGGTTCAAGGCCATTGAAAGCAGTGTGGGTACCATGGTGGGTGAGAGCTCAGGAGCCAGTAGACCCACTGGGAATCAGACAGGGAAATACAATAGCATTTCTAAGACTTCTGAGAAGAAGCAACGATGTAACTCTGGGAGAAATTAAGACGTATAAAAACTTTTCATGTGAAGAACTAGAACAAAAGCATGCACACAAGCCCAGGGAAGATGCATGTCCAGAAAAAGTGTGAGAGGAGCCTGTACCTTTATGGCAGGATGATTAGGTACATTCTTCCCCTGAACAGCCACCAATCTACACAGACTGGGAGACAAGCCTGTTTTTGCCAAATGTTCAATTTGCAACAAAAAATCAAAAGGCATGCAAAGAAACAGGAAAGCACAGCCCCTTCAAAGGAAGAAAACAAATCACCAGAAGCTGATGTTAAAGAACAACAGGGCTTGAAATACTTGATAAAGATGTTAAAACAATTGTTTGAAGTATGATCAGTGAGCTGAAAGATAACATGGACAAACATGTAAACAAACTTAGGAAGACATTTTATAAACAAAATGAGACTATCAACAGAGATTAGTTT
>NW_007151196.1:0-714 GCF_000164805.1 Carlito syrichta | reverse complement strand
CAACGATGTAACTCTGGGAGAAATTAAGACGTATAAAAACTTTTCATGTGAAGAACTAGAACAAAAGCATGCACACAAGCCCAGGGAAGATGCATGTCCAGAAAAAGTGTGAGAGGAGCCTGTACCTTTATGGCAGGATGATTAGGTACATTCTTCCCCTGAACAGCCACCAATCTACACAGACTGGGAGACAAGCCTGTTTTTGCCAAATGTTCAATTTTCAACAAAAAATCAAAAGGCATGCAAAGAAACAGGAAAGCACAGCCCCTTCAAAGGAAGAAAACAAATCACCAGAAGCTGATCTTAAAGAACAACAGGGCTTGAAATACTTGATAAAGATGTTAAAACAATTGTTTGAAGTATGATCAGTGAGCTGAAAGATAACATGTACAAACATGTAAACAAACTTAGGAAGACATTTTATAAACAAAATGAGACTATCAACAGAGATTAGTTTAGAAAGTATTTAAAATAAAAAACATTTTAAACCCAAAAAGTAGAATAACTGAATCAAAAAGTTCACTATAATGGTTCAACAATAGTCTTGATCAGGCAGAAGAAAGAACCAGTAAACTTGAAGGTATGTCATTTATAATTGTTGAGTCTCCAGAGCAAAAAGAAAAAAGAATGAATAAAGGTAAACAGAGCCAAAGAACCTTATGGGGCACCATTGTGTGAACATAAATATGTATTACAGGATTACCATAGGAGAAA
>NW_007151195.1:0-696 GCF_000164805.1 Carlito syrichta | reverse complement strand
AATTGAGACATTCCCAGATAAACAAAAGCTGAGGGAGTTGGTCACTGTGGGAACAGGCACTCTTGTGCATGCAGTCATTTGACTCCTACCTGGCCATGTTAGAATGGACTTTGGGTCAGGAACACCTCTTTACCAAGAGAACAAAAAACCCTTCATATCCTGTTCTGGGCTTATCACCTAGGTGGGAATATCTCAACCAAATGACATGCCTGGTGAATTTTATCAAACCATTAAAGAATATTCAATACCAGTTCTTAAACTCTCTCAAAATATTGAATAATATAGAATACTTTCAAACTTATTCTATGAGGCCAGGAATACTCTAATATCAAATCCAAATGAAAACACTACAGGAAAGTAAAACCAGAGACCAAATTCCATAGTGAATATTGATGCAAAATCCTCAACAAAATACTAGCCAACAGAATTCAAAAGCTTATTAAAAGGGTTCTACACTGTGACCAAGAGATATTTATTACTGGAATTCAAGGATCTTTCACCATATGAAAATCTATCATTGTAACATACTTCATTAACAGAAAACAAAAAGACAAAAAAAAAATGCAAGCATCTCAGGAAAAGGATTTGGTAAACTTCTTTGATAAAATTCAAATTTTATGATAAAAAACACTCAACAAACTAGAAAGAAAAAATAAAACTAGCTCAACTTCATATAGGTCATATATCACACAATGT
>NW_007151194.1:0-790 GCF_000164805.1 Carlito syrichta | reverse complement strand
CCCTATCCATTATGTACTATTTTTCTGTAAATTGAGTACAAAACTTTCTCTGTGGTCTTCTTCAAACCCTACCTAATTATATCTTAAGAGACACAGTAGGCTACTTTAAGAAATGAAATTTTATTTATCAAGGAAAAAGTCCAATTTACCTGGAATTCCACTACTTACTAAGAAGGAGCATCTATTCTCATGTGATATATGAAATATCTTCAAACTTTTTCAAGGTCAAAGAGATTGTCTCACCAATGACTAATATTATACTGTCTTGATCTGTGTTATTTGTCATGTCTAGCTATCTGAGAGTCTGAAATATATTTATTCTTAAAGAATCACACAGAAAAAAATGTTACTCTTATACTGTCAAATTCTGAAGTAGAAAAGACTTTTGGAGGTTGTTAAATAAAACTGCAACATGTCTAAAATGCTTTGCATCATGATACTCTAAAATTCTCGTAAGATGTTTATTTGATGTTTATAAAGTGAGTGATAATTTCATCACTTGAATATTAACATAAGTTAACATGCGGTGGTAAAAGTAAAGAATGATACTCTGTGACTGTAAACCCTTCAACTGAACCAAGCTTGAATTATTTTAATGTTTTATGTCACTTATTTATTTTTCCCCAAAGAATTGGTCCTTTCATCTCAGGCCAAAACAAGAGTTTAGAGTATGAAAGGAAATGAGAGGAAGACAGAGCAGGCAAAGAACTATAAAGCCAGATCCTAGAATGGCAATAAAATTTATTAGAATTAAGAAGGAATTGCCTTCTTTCTAGTAATATCTTAGTAC
>NW_007151193.1:0-990 GCF_000164805.1 Carlito syrichta | reverse complement strand
CCATCCTATGCATTTGGAAAATGTATCATGTTTATTCACCATTACATTTTACAGAATAGTTTCACTGCCCTAAAAATACCCTGTATGTTGAGGTATCTCATTGGAGCTTTACTTGTCAATTCCCTGATGACAGATAATGTTGAGCATCTTTCCATTTGCTTATTTTTAACTGCATCTTTGTTGAAGTGTGTGTTCAGATCTTTTACACATTTTTAATTGGGTTGTTTTCTTATTTATTTAGATGTTTGTCTAAAATAATTGTCTACTCATGCAGTATAAAAGCTCAGGTGCTTTTCTTGAACAACTTTTGAAGAAAAATTTATTGAAAGTGTTTCAGTTTAATCAAGTAAGGAAACCCTCATCCCCTATGCTCCCAAATACTAAGCTTGATATTAAATATATCACCTATGTAAGTTCAGATATTATTTTATTTCACAACTGTCTGCAGTGACTGGACCTATGTGTGCATAAGTTTGCACTTGAAGTTTCTGAATTTTCCATACTCTTCCTGCTCTAAATATCCCATAACCCATACTTTTAAAAATTAAATATGAAACCTAGATTAAAAAATAATAAATTGGAAAAGGCTGGAAGATGGCAGTGGAGCCAGTCAGACTGTGTGAGTCCCTGTGTGAGTGAGTGTATGCCTGTGTATAAATGGGCGTGTAAAATTTGAGTAGGGACTCAGGAGCAAGTGGCCAGGGCTCTCTGGTGAAGTGGCTGGTGCCACAGCCGCTCTGCTTGGACCCTAGCAATTCCCAGGGAGCAGAAGTTGAACACCATTTTCTAAAATCAACAAAGTTCTTCCTGGGAAGAAGCTGGCAGGAGCAACTGCCAGCACCAGGCTCTGCCCACCACTGCAGGGCCAGGCTGGACACAAGCAGCAAGGGCTGCAGAGAGAGTGCAGTGAGGGAGACAGAGACAGAGTCCTACTGGAGAAGACAAAACAGGCACCCCACCACCATCTTGAAAACTAGGCAGGAACATACT
>NW_007151192.1:0-1077 GCF_000164805.1 Carlito syrichta | reverse complement strand
CTTCTAGACAAACTCTACAGGAGACACTCAAGAAAGTATTAAGCACAGAAAAGAAAAGAAAGACCATGTACTTCACAAAAACACAGGAAAACACAGACCCAACAGAGCATACAATGCACCTACAAAATTGAAAGCACACTCATATATCAATGCAAAATTTTAAAAGAAAGCAAAACAGTCTTATAAGGACGTCATGACAGGGATCAATTCTCACATTTCAATAATCAGCCTGAATATGAATAGATTAAATGCACCACTGAAAAGACATAGAATGGCAAATGAGAAAAAAGCATGACCAAGCAACATGCTGCCTCCAGGAAACACATCTTACTACAAAGGAAACCTATAGACTCAAAGTTAGAGGATGGAAAATTAACTTTCAGGCTAATAAAAAACAAAAAGAGGCAGGGACCACAATTTTTTTATCAGACAAAACAACCTTCAAGCTATCAAAAATTTTAAAAAGATATCTACATAATGATAAAAGGGTCAAATCATCAGCAAGAAATATCCATCCTAAACATATATGCACCCAACACAGGAGCACCAGAATATATAAAGCAATTACTGTGTGAACTAAGAAAGGATATTGACTCTAATACTATCATAACTGGTGACTTAAATACCCCACTAACAGCCCTAGATATATCATTGAGGAAAAAAACAATAAAGAGATCTGGAACCTCAATTTGACACTTGACCAAAATGGATTCAATAGATACCTATAGAACACTCCACCCAACAAGCACAGAATATACATTCTACTCAACACCATGTAAAACATACTCCATGATCAGTCATAAATCAAATATAAACAAATTTTATAAGATCAAAATGCTGTCATACACCTTCTCAGACCACAGTGGAATAAAAGTAAATATCAACACCAACAGGATCCCTCAAAACAAAGACATGGACACTAAACAGCATGATGCTGAACAACTCCTGTGTCAACACAAAACTCAAAACCAAAATTAAAACATTCTTAGAAACAGATGAAAACAACGTCACATTTTACCAAACCCTCTGATGCCATGAAATCAGTACTAAGAGGGGAATTTATAACTCTACACACAT
>NW_007151191.1:0-24932 GCF_000164805.1 Carlito syrichta | reverse complement strand
GTTTCAAAGTTATATCAGCAACAAACTCTTACGTGTGGCATAAACATGCAATATTTGAAGGGACCCATCGGTCTCATCAGGTTGCCAAGCTCATAGAAAGACTGGGACATTTTTTGAGAAGTGACCGTCTGACAAGTACACATATTTATGCATAAGGAGGTCCTTGAGAACCAGACCCAGGCAAAATCAGGGTGTTTTTTCAAATGACAATCATGGGGCCACTTCAACTCAGGAACCCCTGGACCACAGAAGCACTCAAGTCATGTGCCACAGAGCTTGGCTGCTGCAGTGTTCAGCTAACCAAACATTAAGGTAGGGGATCTAAATGTCCTTTTAGGCACACACTTCCCTAGAAAGAAAGTAAGTCATTGAACAAGTAACCTCCTGGTCTATTAAGAAATAAATGCATGTAGAATATAGCCAAACTTAAGGTTTCACAATATCAGATACCATATAATATTGCATACATACATTAAAATGCACATAACGCCTATGTAAATGAAAACATATATGAATTAAAATTATGTGCACACACAAACACATGGATATACACACATACATATATATTTTATGCAACTGGAGGTAGAATAGGACCTACTTACCCAGACACCAACTTCTGGCCCCCCGCTCAGTCATTCCACAGATGTTTATTAGCTCCAACCACGTTCCAGGCACTATTCTAGGGGTGTCCAGTGCTATTGCTTGTTATAGGCAAAGAGAGTGCCAAAAGAATGGTTTCTCATCTGACGGTGCCCACCCCACCTCTGGGCTTGGCACCTTCAGATATTCTTCTTAGCACATTTCTGACAAGTATTACTCTTCTTCAGCTTTGTCCTGGCATAATTTGAACTCCCAAGAGCCTTCACTTTCTTCCTTCATTGACCCCACATGTGCTGTAGGTAGCAGGAATTCCTCAGAGTTTGTAACCTTTGGATAGTTTGATTTTGTGGCTGTCAACCCTGATATAAGTGAACCTATATCTTGAGCTTTGTATAGTTTTCATTAGTATGTGAACTGGCCAGAGAGAACAACAGAGATAAGAACGATGGGCTCAAACAGCAATGGGCCTTAAAGATTTTACAGTAAGTTATATTTAAATAAACCAAATGGTTCAGATTTATGCTTCCATGATGAGAGGTTTTAGTACTTTCTTTCCATCCAAACCACTTTTAAGGAGGGCATTTGTTTTGAACAAAATACTGATTGAGTGAAAATGATTATGTAGAAACTGAAACATTCACCGTGCATGACGCATTCGAGGTAAAATTAACAACGTATTCTTAAAACTCAGCTCACTAAACTGCTCATTTTGGTGCCTCTTTTAAGCCCAGGAAGAACTTCTCATTGAGAACTTCACTTGTAGTCATCTAAGGACTAGCAAAGGAAGACAATAAACTGAAAATATGATGTTTAGTTTTGTCATTGTCGTTTGACTAGAAAACATTGTAGTTTTATTTCTGCTCATAGGCCAGTGGTTCTCAACGAGGGCTGGTTTTGCCCCCAGGGAACAAAGTGTCTGGAGGCATCTTTGGTGCTCCTGGCTTTTAGCAGGTATGGGCTAGGGCCTCTGCTAAAAATGCCACAGTATACAGGATAGGTTAGAACTCTCCTTTCCCCCCCAAAAAGGACAGAGGATTGCTGACGTGGAGATAAAGGAGCTCTCCCACAATGCAGGTAGGAAGACAAGGTGACTGCTAGGTGATCAGACAGCGTGATTTACATGTGGACACGTCTGCATTTCTGTAATACGAATCTCACAGAACCCTCATTTCTGGGCTCTCTCCACCCTCTGCTCCAGCAATGTGATAGCTCCGCCCCTTCTGTCTTCCAGGATCCTTGCAGGGGGGTGTCCTGGGCAGCCACACCCTCATCTTTGTGCAGTCACAGCAGAGTCTGCCTACCCCCAATCCTCCCAGTGGTAATGCTGTTCCGAGTGTTCTGGTATATTCCTGACACTGTACAGTAGTTCCAATCAACCCCACTACCGTCTGAAACAAAAGGAAGCTTTGGTTATATGGTATATATTTGCATAAAGACAGTTTTCAAAGCACGGGAAGAATATACAAGAAATAAATCTGTGCCTGTGTGCAAATTTTTGCCTAAAGCTGTTCTGGCCCTCAGTTTAAAATCATCTAGAATTTGGCAAGTCCTTGTCTTTTCTTGAAGCATGCTTATCTAACTGATACTGGGTGTAAATCGTTTTGTGATATTTCCCACTGCACCATTCTGAAGAGCTGGCTCACACTTACCCAGATTCTGGCACACTTTTGCCAGTGCTACTTCTTATAGCACTTTCAGGACAAAAAGACTGGGTATTTTCTTTCAGACCTTCATACACTTTTCGTATTGAAAACACAGGGATATTCTGCGCTTCCACAAGTCTGTCCTCTCTCCCACTGCCTCCTCTTGTTCTTGAAACCCCTACTGTCTCAGTTCACGATTTTTCTACATATAATAAAGATGTGGGTACTCTCCTCTTAATTCTACTATGATAAAAGAGCACTAAGCTTAAAGATAAAGAGCAACTGCTTGTCAACCTTCCAGTGTAGAAAGAAAGAGACCGGTAAGAGTCGTGGCAAACAGGTCTATCTTCCACATAAAGGGTGAAAGAGTTTCTCAGCAACTGCTGAGGCTGAGGATAAGCCCTCTAAGTTTGGACTCAAGAAGCAGAAACAAGTACTCCTATTACACTGAGAAAAATCACTCAGGCTTTATGGTTATTTGTTCCTTTTCTCTGGGAATTTGTGATGGGGCCCCAGGAATCCCTGTGGTGTCAACAATCGGTGCCTAGGAGAAACAAAACCCTCAGGCAAGAGTGTTTTCCTCTTGAATTGGTGGAATTCATTTCCTCTTGAATTGCAAGGGGAAATGACTTTATCAGGACTTTACAGCAGTTACTATAAAAATGTTCCAACAAGCAATCACAATACTGATAGAAAACTAAAAAGGGTCAGCAAATAAATAGAAGACATAAAGAAGAACAAAATGAGCATATTAGAACTGAAAAATACAATAAATGAAATACAAAATGCTTGGTAGGCTTTTTATTAGAATGCATTTTAAAGGATAAGAATTTGTAATCCTACCTGCATAACGAACATTTGTATATCTAACCCTGAATTGTACCCCACATCTTTAAAATAAAAATTAAAACAAACAAACAAACAAAAGACAATTTGTAATCCTGGATGTAAACCAACAAAAATTATCTAATTAGAAACTTGGGGACCCATGAAACAATTTAACAAAAGTTCTGACACATATGTGTCACAGAAGGAAAGGAAAAAGGCTGTGGTACTGAAAAAATTTGTAAACTTCCTAAATTTGACAAAATTAAAAAATTAATAGAACTAAAGGGAGAAACCAACAAATTTACAATTGTAATTGGATATTTCAACAATTCTCTCTCTGTAATGAAGACAACTAGTGGACAGAACACCAAGCAAGGGTATAGAAGAACATAATTCCATCATCAATTCTGAAAAAAATCAAGTTGTCATAGTTATAGTATCTGATTTAAAAAATGAAACAGTCATCAAGCCATCTGAGGAGACTGGAGATAAGATGATCTCCAGCATCTTATTTATCTCAAAAAAGAGATAAGGCCTGTTTGAAACACTTTTTTGTATATTAGTCTCATAAATTCCTATTTAAAATATGTAAGTATATTATATGTCTTCTACTTGTTATGTATATTGTTAGTAAAATCTATTAAAATCATTTTTACCCAGTACTCATTTGGCACAAAATGTATCATTCTCTAAAGAAATAAGATGAAATCATTCCATGGAAGAATTACTGATATTCAGTGTTATTTCCTTTTGATAACATTACTCTATTCAACAAGAAGAATGTCTCAATGATAGGTAATATTGTGCGTAGGTTTAAAGTATGAAACTAGAAAGAACTCTGCCATTTAATTACCATACACCTCATAGGCTTTTGGGAGCATTAAGTGAACCAATAGATCCAACACATTTAGAATAGCAACCTGATATTTTAAGCATCATATAGGTAAACATTATCATTTGCAATTGTATTTACCCAAAAGTTAGCATCCCTATTCTTGGCCCCCACGTTTCTATGACATGTCTACAAATATTTGGGAAATATATGTGTTTATTTTATGCATGCATTTATTTATATTCAGAATGCCTTTACATGTGCTGGCATTATCTAGGTGTTAGAGACACCAAACTATTAAATCCAGACCTAGACTTAACGGAGATAGTTCTAACAGGTATAATTTGAAGACAAGGAGAACTCTGTAACAAAGAAAGTAATTAGAAAAGTTCATTTTGGATATAAAAGAAAAACATCTTTTCTTGCTCATATAAGAATTGTTGATATCATAAACACTAAAGAACATATGCCAAGTATTTATATTTCCTGAGTATTCTGCATACATATATTTATATAGGTTTTTCTTAACAACAGGCCCTTGATTCTATCATGACATATTGCTAATGGCATTGATCATATAGATTAATGTTACATGCAGTATCCGCAGATATAAAAATTTTGAGACAAAAAAACTGCTCTAAGAATTTCCTTGGTCTTAGTAGCTTATTCAAGATATTTATTTTATATTCTGCAGACTGTGGAACATCTGTTTATTAATGCAACTTTATGATGTGTTATAAATTGCCCTAACATAAAATACAAAATTTCACATTCAAGCACAGATTTTCTTTTCATCCCCTTGTGTTCAGCTTGGCGAAAGGCCAACACTGCCTAAGATGTTAAGAACAATTGTGAAAACTTTGTTCAAAATTGAAGTTAATACTTTATTGGAGAAATACTATAGCTACTAACTAACTAAAGGCAAAGATTTGATGGGATTATTTTGGTGCCCTATTACCCTCATTTTGTAGGCTATAATTTCTTACTTTAATAGAGTATAATTTTATTTCAGATTTATTTTGACTAAACAACTTTCAAGGTTATTTTACAAATTATAATAATTTCAGTATTTCAAAATTTTGAAGTTAATTGATGATAAGTTTCATTAACTCTGAGCTTCTTTAGTCATCTTATTTATCAAACAGAATAGAGGATTATTATTTTATAGGAAACAAAAATTCATTCTGAGTCATATATAGTAGTCCATCACACCAAATGTTTATGCCAGTCAGAACGTCTCTCTCTTTTTCAAATGCAGGAATGACAAAATAATGGCAAGACCTCAGGTTATGTATGCAGTGATGCATTCAATATCATAAATAAGAACACCTGAGATTGCAAGCACACTGCAGTCACTATGAACGAGAAAACTGAGATCTCAGTTCCATTTCCCTGAGGAAGTCTCTGAGAAGACTCAAAGGACATCTGGTCAATTCAGTTATTAGCGGGTTAAACTATTAATTATGTTATTCTTTTAAACTCCCACTGAAAAAGCTGCTCTGCACTCTTCTTTTGTACTATAGGAGGGTGATTACCAACACTCTATCCTGGAAATTCTTCCTCATATCTGGCCTGAATCTCTCTGGATCTATCATGTGTATTCCTAGTTCAGTTTCCCTCAATACAAAAAAAGAAAAGTTGCTTAAAAGGAAAATTATTCTATGGCTTTTGTTACCTCAGCAAAATAGAAGACAAACTGTGCCTTATTGTGCAAAACAAGTTATTTCATTGAAAACTATTTTTGAAACTTCTACTGTGAGCTAGATTAAGTTGTTCAGTGGCCTCAAACTCTAATACACAGGTATCTTCCCTTAAACCTTCCCCATTCGCTAACACTAATAATAGTATTAATTAAAATGTCATTTTTAAAAAATAGTAAATGTACTCTGGAATTAAACCCATTTCTTTAGATTTGATTGAAAAATTCCAGCTATGTTGACTCATTTATTCTCTCTCCTTCCCTCTCTCTCTCAGATCCCCTGCATTGCTGAGCCCTCTGAGATGCTGAAATGGCCTGCTGAGTTCTCCTGAGCTAGAGCAAGGAGTCAAATTCAGGGCCAGTCCTTTTGAATGACAGTGAGCCCTGCTTTCCTGGTGCTCCTTGTTGAATCTGGCAAAGCTGACTTTAGTCACATTACCACACCAGGCTATTGAGACCCTCATTCCAATGGAAAAGAACAAGGAACTACAGGGTGGTCTTTTTTTTAAATGTATGTTTTTATTTATTTATTTACTTATTTATTTATTTATTTATTTATTGAGTTGGAGTCTCACTCGGTCGCCCAGACTGGAGTGCAGTGGCCGCTCGGACCTGCCGGGCTCCGGCGATCCTTCCGCCTCAGCCTTCCAAGTAGCTGGAATTACAGGCACGCGCTACCACGCCCGGCTGATTTTTTGATTTATTGGAGAGATGAGGTCTCGCTGCCCAGGCGGGTCTCGAGCCCACGAGCTCAGGAAATCCACTCACCTCAGCCTCCCAAAGGCGCCGGATTACAGGCTGAGCCACCGAGCCCGGCTTAATGTATGTTTTTAAAAAGAGGAAGCAGGACTAGAGGCTTAGGGAGAGCTGGCCAGAGATTTGACTGTTAAATCAACATATAAAGACAAGGTAGCTTTAATCAGCATAAAGGGAGGATGGAGAGCAGGTGGATAGAGAATTTTAAACAAAAGTCCACAGAGCATTTTTGTGGAGAGGGCAGAAAATGAATGAACAACTGAAAGAGGGCCCACTAGACTGGGATGGCCAACAAGGGGTCTGGAGGCGCAAAACCTGGTCCCACATTGAAGGACACAATAAACTGGGTTCCATTGGTCAAGAGTAGTGCGTGGAGGGGTCTCTGAGTTGGGAGTGTATACATATTCCTAACAGGCAAAAGTTTAGCTGGTGGTAGCCATCAGAGATGATGAAAGAAGAAATTTGTCTTATTTCTAGAGCTGGCATAAGAGAAAGCCAGAGCTTTACAAAATGCGAGCACTTAAATTGATGTACATCCCAAATTCTGAACACTAGGCGACAAGCCTATGTTCCAATATCTGTTTATACAATGCATGTGCTATCATTACACTGGTAAATTAGGTGATATGTTTGCCTTATTTCAAATCACTAAGTTTTGTGTTATGATGATATACTCATACTGCTTTCCTTATCAACCCAGAAAATCCACTATACAACGTCCATTTTTCACGGCAAGCCTAAATCTTGTATTCAATGCTATCAGCCCAGGGCATTCTAATACACTTCCCCTGTGCATACCACCCAGACTTGAAATGCAAAGGATACCAAGCATGGAGTGATAGTGGTTATTCTGTTCTCTTGCATGAATACATTTTATTTTTGGAGACAGATTTAGGTTTAAGCAAAAATTGAGCAGAGTTCCTAAACACCCTGCCAGTTTTGCTTATTATTAACATCTCGCACGAGTGTGCTACATTTGTTCCAACTGATGGGCCAATATTGACATAATTATTATTACTAAAGTTAACAGTTTACATGATGCTTCACTCTCTCTGCTGTACATCCTATGCCTTTGGAAAATATATAATGTTTATTCACCATTATGTTTTACAGAATAGTTTCACTGCCCTGAAAATACCCTGTGCTACAACTATTCACCTCTGCCTCTCTCTCTGTGCAAATTCCTGGCAACCATTGAACTTTTTTTATCTTATTATTATTTTTTAGGATCATACATTTTTACTTATTTCCTTATTTAATTTTTATAATTGTCCTTATTTTAATAGCTTAGGGGGTACAAATGCCTTTTGATTACATGGTTGCTTTGCATAGTGATGAGAGAGTCTGGGCTTTCAGTGTGCCGGCAACCCCCATTAGTGCATATTGTTATCATCCCTTTCTCCTTTTCCGTTCTCCTCCCTGAGTCTCCAGGGTCCTTCTTGCCATTCTTTATGCCTTTGCAGACCGTTAGCTTAGCTTCTACTTATAAGTGAGACCATGTGATATCTGGTTTTCCTCCCTGCATTACTTCACTGAAGATAATTGACCTTTTTGTTATCTCATAGTTGTGACTTTTAAAGAATGTCATGTAGTTAGACTCACATAGTATGCACACTAATCGGGTTGGCATCTTTCACTTAGCAATATGCATTTAAGGTTTTTCCATGTCTTTTCATGGTCTACTAGCTAATGCCTATTTATCACTTACAAAAATGTCATTACATGGATGTATCAGAGTTTGTTTATTCATTCACCTATTAATTTGCTTCCTTAATTTAGCAATTATGAAAAATGCTGTAAACATCAACACACAGATTTTTGTGTTGAGCTGAGTTCTTAGTGCCTCTGAGCAAACACCAAGAAGGACAGTTCCTGGATCTTATGGTAAGAATATGCTTAGTTTTGTAAGAAAATGCCTGTCTTCCCAGGTGGCTGTGTGGGACTCCCTAAGAATTTTGCATTCCCACCAGCCATGAATGAGAGTTCCTGTTGTTCCACATGCTTGTCAGCATTTGGTGTTGTCAGAGTTTGGGATTTTAGCCATTCTAATAGGTGTGTTGAGGTATCTCATTGGAGCTTTACTTGCAAATTCTCTAATGACATATAATGTTGAGCATCTTTCCATTTGTTTATTTGCCAGTTTCATCTTTGTTGAAGTGTGTGTATGGATCTTTTAAATTTTAAATTGGTTTGTCTTTTTATTTATTTAGATGTTTGTCTAAAATAATTGTCTACTTATGCAGTATAAAAGCTCAGGTGCTTTTCTTGAACAACTTTTGAATAAAAATTTATTGAAAGTGTTTCAGTTTAATTATGTGAGGAAACCCTCATCCCCTATGCCCCCCAAATATTAAGCTTGATATTAAACATATCACCTATGTAAGTACAGATATTATTTTATTTCACAACTGTCTCCAGGGACAGGAACTATGTGTGCATAAGTTTGTACTTGGAGTTTCTGAATTTTCCATATTCTTCCCATAAAACATACTTTTTAAAATTAAATATAAAACCTAGATTAAAAAATAATAAATTGGGAAAGGCTGGGAAGATGGCAGTGAGGCCAGTCAGACTGTGAGTCCCTGTGTGAGTAAGTGAGTGTATGGACAAATTTGCATGCATGCCTGTGTAAGTGGGCGTGTAAAAGGTTGACTGAGTGGGGGCTCAGGAGCAAGTGGTCAGGGCTCTCCTGGTGAAGTGGCTGGTGCCACAGCTGCTCTGCTTGGACCCTAGTGCTTCCCAGGGAGCAGAAGTTGAACACCATTTTCTAAAATCAACAAAGTCCTTCCTGGAAAGCAGCTGCCAGGAGCAACTGCCAGCACCAGGCTCTGCCCACCACCGCAGAGCCATGCTGGACACTAGCTGCAAGGGCTACAGAGAGAGTGCAGAGAGGGAGACAGAGAAAGAGTCCCACTGGCGAAGACAAAACAGGCACCCCACCACCAGCTTGAAAATTAGGCAGGGACGTGCTCCAACATGCTCACCATGGAGCAACAGACCTGCCCCCAGTGGCCAGTGGGTTAACTACTCTGGGGTGGATCATGACCCAGAGCGAATGAATATCCCAAAAGCACAAGCTTCGGAGGGACAGGTTGAGTGCAGAGGACTCAGGTACAACCACCCCCCCCCAAGAGATCAGAAGTGAGTACTGGGCTGACCCAACTCCCCTCTCCCCAGCAATTTTCTGCAAGTTAATGCCACACAGCTGAAGCATGACTGAAAGGAATGAAACCAGGTGGAACCTGGATGGCAGCCACAATAGGAGTACTCTACTCCAGGATAAGCCTGGCCAGGGCACCCCCCACCGGCACCTGAGGAGGAGACAATCCCACACCTCGCCACTGGAGGGTATACCCCTGACCATATGAGAGAGAGAGGGGAGGACTGGCACCCCACTCACCCTCACCACCCCTCCTCTCCCCGTGGGCTGCATGCTGGGAAAATTGTGAAGGTGCCCAAGTCTCACAAGAGATGGCAGACAGGTCTACCTGTGAGCAGCTGAGAGAAATAGTTACAGAGCCTGCCACAAGAGGACACACCATTAATGCCCAGATATTTAAAAAAAAATTTTTTCTTTCTTTCTTTTCTATGCGTGTGTATAAGTTATGTGTTTGAGTGTGTATTTTTCAGTTTTTCTTTTTTGTTGTTTTGGTTTTGTTTGTTTGTGTGTGTGTATGAGTGTGTGAGGTTTGGGTTTACATTTACCCTCCTTTTTTCTTCTTTTCTTTTTTATTTTCTCTCTCTCTCTGTGTGTGTGTGTGTGTGTGTGTGTGTGTGTGTGTATGTGATTGTTTGTCTTTTGGTTTTTCTTTTTTGCACTTTTGTTTTGGCTTAGCAAATGTGTGCAAATGTGTGTGTGAGGGATTGACTTATATTCCCCTCCTCCTCCTCCTCCTTCTCCTCCTCCTTCTTTCATTTTTTTGGTGTGTGTGTGTGTGTGTGTGTGTGTGTGTTTGGTTTTCCTGTTTTTTGTTCTTTTTTTGTTTGTTTTTTCCTGTTTGTTTTGATTTTTCTGTTTGTTTTGTTTACTTTTGGTTTCTGTTCTTGTTTTTGTTTTTCTTTGGTTTATTTTTCAGTTATTATTTTTGTCTGTTATATTTTATTCTACAATTATCTGTTCTCCTCTTTGCTGCTACTTCATCTTGGACTCAGGGGACACACACATAACCATTGTATCATTATATAGTATGGTGGTGAGGAGTGGATCTCAGGGGTTCCACACCCCAGTCAGTGAACATTGTGACTTGCAAGTCGTTTCTGAATCCTAGTTCCCCATGCTCCACCTTATTCAACTCTCAAAACTACAAGAAACAGCAAAGCTTCACACCCCAGCCCTATTTCACAATAGAGCAAATTTAGAGGCCCTGATTAGGGAAGAATAGAGGACTGAGTAAACAACAGAAGTAAAACCCCTCCCACTACCACTGAATAATAGAATTAAAGAGAAAAGAAAGAGATCTGTTGTGAGGAAAAATCAACAAAGAACACAAGTAATTCCCAGCATACCAAAGAAGCAACACCCCCCAAAAAATCAAAACTCAGAGCCCAAACAATGGAAATTACCAAAACTTGCCCCAGAATGCAGGAAATAAATAACAGGATGACAAGCATGTAAAGCAAAATCAACCAAGCAGAAGAAAGAATCTCAGAGTTTGAAGACCAAAACGTGGAATTAGCCCAATTTGTTTAAAATATGGAAAGAAAACTCAGAAAAGAAGAGCAAAGCTTTCAAGAGACATGCAATTAATTAAAGATGTCGGTAACCAGCACTGACCAAGGGTGGGTTAGGACCCACACCAGAGAATCTGGACGGCGAGAAGAGACTACTCGGAGGCAGTTCTTCTGGGAACAGTCTGATCAGGACTGAAGCCAAATTTTATTCGGACTCCTTCCAACTTATATACCATTTTCTATACCCTCCAGCAGTGTGATAATCACTTACTGGGGGCGTACATGTTCCGTGCTTTACAAACTATGCATCACAGGACCACCACGAGATCTGCAATTTCCAAGCAAACAATTCGAATTCCATGATGCCTGCCATGCTTACATTAAGGTCACAGGTGCACAATTTCAATACAAATCGTTCAAAGTGTTTTCCATAATGTTCAATGAATCATTCATATTATACTCTTTGTTCTATACCCTGATTAATACAAAAAACTTTTCTAAGTTAACTCTAGGTTCAATCCAAGTTCACTGACTCCCAATATTTTTAACGATTAATATTATCAACTTAACACTATACTATAATCTATAAGTTTAGTTAAATGACTTAACTGTCAGTTATACTATTAACCTATTCTGATTTAACATAATGCCTTATAACTCAGTTAAAATGTATTCTTAAACTACCAAACTTTACTATAATTCATATGTTTCATATGTCTAAACTTTAATTTTTATATGATCTAGTGATTGGACTTTAATACTATGCTATATCCTATTAAGCTAATACCTCATCATTAATTCTTTTATAAATCATATAGTAATTATTATATTTGAATAATGTAGCAAAAGGAAACAAAACAGCAAACATAAATTTACGCAACTATGAGTGTATATGTATATATTTTATCCTAGCAAGTCTACTCTAAAAATCAAATAGTAGCTGTCACACTCTTGAACAAGGAAATGCATGGCTGCCATATTGTTGGCTGTGGACTGAAGCAGACAGAGTTTCGGTAATTAACAAAACAAAAGAAAACTGCCTGGCTAGGGGCAGGGCAACAAAACTATCATGGTAATTTAGTTTCTAATCTTAGCCCTAGGGGAAACAGCTTTCCAAAGCTGACTAACCAGTCTACCAGGAAATAGAAGTTAAAAAATATCTAGAAAGAAGTAAAACTTAGAAAGACAGAGAGAAATAATTCTGCTATGCACTTTCCATCAGGTGTATTGAGATTTACTTATAAGTTTTACTGCCATGTATGCACACTGGTCACTAATCACACGCCAATATTATAGGTATAACTGATATCCTATGTCAGAGGCGATCTTCCAGATGGGCCTTTACAGGCCTCAGCCATGTAGCTATAGATGTTGGCTCCCAACATAAAGAGATTCAATTTATGCCTGATCAATATCCCAGAAGTATAAAGAAAAACAGAGAACACCTTAGAGCAAGTATTCCAGAAAGTTATCTAGGAAAACTTTCCCCATCTCACTAGAGATGCAACCATCCAAACACAAGAGTGAACATCCACAAGACATCCAATGAGAAGACCAGTCCCTAGACACATAGTAATTTGCCTACATGAAGTAGGTACAAAAGAACAAATCCTAAAGGCAACAAGAGAAAAAAGGTCAGACTATCTATCAGGGAAGAGCAATCAGAATAGTGGTAGGCTTATCAGCAGAAACACTATAAGGTAGAAGGGAATGGAGTCCAATTTTCAAAGTTCTCAAAGATAAACAATTTCAACCAAGAATTTCCTACACAGCCAAGCTCAACACTATCAATGATGGAGGATTAAAATTCTTCCAAGCCAGGCTCGGTGGCTCAGCCTGTAATCCCGGCGCTTTGGGAGGCTGAGGTGAGTGGATTGCCTGAGCCTGTGGGTTCGAGACCTGCCTGGGCAGGTGAGACCTCATCTCTACAATAAAAAAAAAAAAAATTAGCCAGGCGTGGTAGCACGTGCCTGTAGTTCCAGCTACTGGAAGGTTGAGGTGGAAGAATTGCTGGAGCCCCGCAGGTCGAGGTTGCAGTGGCCAGGAATGGCCACTGCACTCCAGTCTAGATGACTGAGTGAGACTGTAAATCAAAAAAAATAAAAAATTCTTCCCAGACATCCAATCCCTAAGAGATACTGCTTCCAGACCAACTCCACAGGAGACACTCAAGAAAGTATTAAGCACAGAAAAGAAAAGAAAGACCATGCACTTCACAAAAGCACAGGAAAACACAGAGCATACAATGCACCTACAAAATTGAAAGCACATTCATATATCAATGCAAAAGTTAAAAAGAAAGCAAAACTGTCTTATAAAAGCCTCATGACAGGGATAAATTCTCACATTTCAATAATCTGCCTGAACATGAATGGATTAAATGCACCACTGAAAAGACATAGAATGGCAGATGAGAAAAAGCATGACCAAGTAACACGCTGCCTCCAGGAAACACATCTCACTACAAAGGACACCAATAGACTCAGAGTTAGAGGATGGAAAATAAACTTTCAGGTAAATGGAAAACAAAAAGAGGTAGGAGTCACAATTTTTATATCAGACAAAACAACCTTCAAGCTATCAAAAATGTAACAAGATATGGAGGGATACTACATAATGATAAAAGGCTCAATCCATCAACAAGAAACATCCATCCTAAACATATAGGCACCCAACACAGGAGCATCAGGATATATAAAGTTACTACTAAGCAAACTAAGAAAGGATATTGACTTTAACACTATCATGACTGGTGACTTAAATACCCCACTAACAACCCTAGATGTATCATTGAGGAAAAAAACAAAGAGATCTGGAACCTCAACTTGACACCTGACCAAATGAATTTAATAGATACCTACAGAACACTCCACCCAACAAGCTCAGAATATACATTCTACTTAACACCACGTAAAACATACTCCACGATCAGCCATAAATCAAGTATAAGCAAATTTTATAAGATCAAAATGCTGCCATGCATCTCAGACCACACTGGAATAAAAGTAAATATCAATACCAACAGAATCCCTCAAAACGAAGACATGGACACTAAACAGGATGATACTGAACAACTCCTGGGTCAACACAAAACTCAAAATCAAAATTAAAACATTCTTGGAAACAGATGACAACAAAGTCACATTTTACCAAACCCTCTGATGCCGTGAAATCGATATTAAGAGGGAATTTTATAACTTTACACACATACATGAAGAAAATAGAAAGATCATGAATCAACAGCCTAACAAATCATCTAAGGGAGCTAGAAAAGCAAGAATATAAAAATCTTAACATCAGCAGACTAATCCAGATCATCAAAGTAAAAGTCCAAAATCGGAAATAGAAGACAAAATATCATAGAAAAAGTCAACAAAACAAAAAGCTGTTTCTTTGAAAGAATAAGCAAGATTGATGAATCCTTAGCCAGGCTGACCGAGAAAAAGAGAGAAAAAGTCCAAATAGACACAATTGGAAATGCGAAAGATCAAGCCACAACTGACCCTGAAGAAAAACAACATTATCAGAGATTACTATGCACACCAGTATGGAAACAAACTCAAAAATCTAAATGAAATGGAAGACTTTCTGACACTACACAGCCTCACAAAGTTGAAACAAGAAAATATCAAGACCTAAATAGTCCAATAACAAGCCAGGAAATTGACATCATCATAAGAAAACCTCATATTTTTTAGAAAGCTCTGGTCCAGATGGTTTTCCAGTGGAATTCTACAAAATATACAAGGGGGAGCTAATACCAATCCTATCGAAAGTATTTCAGGCAATCAAGAGAGACTGAACTCTCCCCAAATCATTTTATAAAGCTAACATCAGACTGATACCCAACCCAGGCAAAGACCCAACAAAGAAAGAGAGCCACAAGCCAATATCTTTGATGAGCATAGATGCACAAATTCTCAACATGATTCTAGCAGCTAGAATTCAACAACACATCTTAAGAATTATCCACCAGCTGGGCTCGGTGGCTCAGCCTGTAATCCCGTGCCTTGGGAGGCTGATGTGAGTGGATTGCCTGAGCCCGCGGGTTCGAGACCCTGGGCAGCGAGACCTCATCTCTATAATAAATCAAAAATCAGCCGGGCGTGGTAGCGCATGCCTGTAATTCCGGCTACTCGGAAGGCTGAGGCGGAAGGATCGCCGGAGCCCAGCAGGTCGAGGCTGCGGTGGCCGGGAGCGGCCACTGCACTCCAGTCTGGGCGACAGAGTGAGACTCCAACTCAAAAAAAAAAAAAGAATTATCCACCATGACCAAGTAGACTTCATCCCCAGGATATAGGACTGGTTCAACATCTGCAACATCATAAATGTTATTCAATACATCAACAGATGTAAAAACAAGAACCACATGATTATACCATTAGACACAGAAAAAGCTTTTGACAAAATCCAACATCCATTCTCAATAAAAACCCTTGAACACCTAGCTATAGAGGGAATATACCTCAAAATAGTAAGAGTCATCTATAATAAACCCACAGCTAACATACTACGAAATGGACAGAGAAATTGGAAGCATTACTCCTGAAAACTGGAACAAGACAAGGTTGCTCACTCTCAACCCTCCTATTCAACATAGTGTTGGAAGTCCTACCTAGAGCAATCAAACAAGACAAGGAAATCAGGGGTATCCAAATAGCAAAAAAAATGAAGTTAAGTTAGCCTTCTTCATAGACGATATGCTCCTATACCTAGAAAACCCAAGAAAATCTGTCAAAAATCTCCTTGCACTGATAAAACGTTTTGGCAAAGTCTCAGGTACAAAATAAGCATGAAAAAGACAGTCGCGTTGGTATATACCAACAACAAACAGGCAGAGGACCAAATAAAAAGCACAATCCAATTCACAATAGCCACACACAAAAATGAAATACCTTGGCATCTTCCTAACCAGAGAAGCGAAAGACCTCTACAACAGAAACTACAAAACACTGCTCAAAGAAATCAAAGAAGGCATAAACAAATGAAAATATATTCCATGCTCATGGACTGAAAGAATTAACATTGTTGTGAAGATGTCCATCCTACCCAAGGCAATGTACAGACTCAATGCAATATCCATTAAATTACCATCAACATTCTTCTTGGACCTGGAAATGACAATACAGAAATTCATATGGAAACAGAAGTGACCATGAATAGCCAAAACAATCCTCATCAAAAGAAACAGAGCAGGAGGTATCACATTCTCAGACTTTAAACTTTACTATAAGGCTACAATAATCAAAACAGCCTGTACTGGTACGAGGATAGGCATCTAGACCAATGGAACAGGACAGAGATTCCAGAAGCAAAACCTCAATTTCTCAAGCAACTCATCTTTGACAAAGCCTCCACCAACAACCACTGGGGAGAGGATAACCTATTCAGTAAACGATGCTGGGAAAACCGGCTGACCACATAAAGAAGAATGAAACAGGACCCCTACCTATCACTATACACAAAAATCAACTCTAAATGGATCAAGGACCTAAACATAAAACTTCAAACTATAAGAATCTTAGAAAATGCAGGAGACGTCTTGACAGAAATTAGACTAAGCAATCAATTCCTTCAAAACCCCAAGAGCCATATAAGAGATAAGATAGACAAGTGGGACCTCATCAAACTGAAAAACTTCTGCAAAGCAAAAGAAATTATCAAGAGAGTAAGGGGACAGCCCACAGAATGGGAAAAAATATTTGCCAACTGTATATCTGACAAAAGCCTAACATCCAGAATGTACAAGGAACTCAAATGTGTCAAAAAAAAACAAATATTAAAAAGTGGGTAAAAGACATGAATGGACACTTCTCAAAAGAAAACATATGAGCAGCCAACAGACACATGAAAAAATGCTCAGCCTCACTAATCATCAGAGAAATGCAAATCAAAACCACATTGAGACACCACCTAATTCCTGTAAGAATGGCCATGTTTATGTTTTTCTCCAAATTTGGAAAGTTTAAAGCCATTATTTTATTTAATACATCGCTCTCTCTCTCTCTCTCTCTCTCTCTCTCTCTTTCTCTATTCTCCTCCTCCTTTTCTTCCTCCTCCTCTTTCTGGACTACAGTGATACAAATATATCACTTTCGTTATGGTCCCACAGGTCTCTGACACTGTTTTGTTTTGTGTTTTAAGTCAATCTTCTCTCTGTTATTCACATTTGGTAAATCCTATTGACCTGTCCTCAACTTCATTGATTTACTGATCCTATTCTCTGTCACCTCCACACTACAAACGAACCCTGCCAGTGAGGTTTTTTATTTTGATTGTTGTACTTTTCAATTTCTATAATTTTCACTTTGTTCTTTTGTATAATTTATTTTTCGGTTGTGGGCTTTACTATTATTTAACTGTGTCTCTAATGCATTCACAATTGCTTGTCAAACTTTATCTTGAGACTGCTTTAAAATTCTTGTCCGAAATCTTGCTCTGATAAGAGATTTTAAATTGTAGCCTGAAAAGTTTGGATTCTATGAGACTCTGGATCCTATTTAATTATCTGTTGGCAGGTAGCCCCCATACTGTGGAATAGCATGAGGACAGGTGGGAGTCTGCGGCCAGGTTCCCACTGGGTCCTACTGACACCACTCTGGTATTGATGAGGTGCTGACTTCATTCGTGCAGACAGGTAGCGTAGAAATCCAGCTTCCTCCTCAGTCCAGCTGACACCTTCCTTAGGCAAGTGAGGCAGTGAGTCACACCTCTCTATCGTCCTGAGTGGGCCCTCCTGGCCCCAGAGGAGGGGAGAGGTTGGAAGTGGAATGCCTCCCACCACTGCATTCTGTCTGTCAGTATCATGGGGATGAAGACTCAGCTTGGCACTGCACCTGCTGATCCCACTGCAGTAGAAGGATCGAAAGCACTCCCTGCTGCCACCGGTGAGGAGCAGAAGGTCAGTTCCCGGGTCAGTCCAGTTCCCGGACACCACCATGGCACAGGAATTGGAACTTGTGTCCGCTGGGCAGGTGGAAGATCCCCCGGATACCATCCAGTGGGGAAGTAAAAGCTCTCTCTGTTTCTGCCAGTCCAAGGATGGACGATCACCTCTGGACTTGGCTCCCCTGAAACCACTACAAGGTAGGGGTACGTGTTGTGGTATTTTCATTGGCATTTGACCAAGGTATGGTGGGTATCACCAAAGTGGTTTTTCGTTTTCCTATGCTACTGTTTTTATTTGGCTGGGGGTTACTTGGATCTTTTTGTGCCTGTTGGTGGTTCTGGGCTGCAGGTTTTTTACCATGCTCCGGCTAAGGTTCATAGGCACCAACAAGGACACTTGGGGAATTGATAAGCCATTTGCCTCTTTCTTTTCACCTTCCTGAGTCTTCCTATGCTTACTTCTTGTATTAGGTCCATGATAATTTAGTTGAAAAAAGAAAGACCTGGGGTTATGGACCACCAAATTTCGTCTGAAGCTGAAATGCACATATCTTTGGAAGCACACGCAGAGAAAAATGAAAGCTGTAACAACAAAAGATACATTTTATTATTGGCTTTCTTACTTTATACTTCAGATATCTTTAGGGCATGGGTTTTGATTGGTTAGATTTAGAAAGATTAAGAAGTAACATAAAGGAATGAAGAAGATAACTGATTCAGTGCAAAAGATGACTCGAAAGAACCTAGAAACTGACACTCTTTTTCCAAGGAGTTTGTCTATTTGACTCCAACACACTACAAGTGATATGACAGCTGATGTTCTTAATATGACTAGGTGTAGCATGGATGTGTTACATGACCTTCACAGGACTGCTTTATATGAAATTGTGGTAATTTATATATATATATATCCCCATATATATGTACTCTATTTGGATAGTATATAGTAGTCATTTCCCTTTGCAGTCACCAAAACAAAAATCACTGGTTCGAATGCAAGATGTTTGGCAAAGATCCTGGTGTCATCTTGGCCTGTACCATTCTCTTACACATAGAGGTGGTCAACAGAGGCAAATGCAGAATGACAAAGCTCCCATTTCTTGTCCCATAGGGCAGTTTTCCAGAGAAGCATCTTTTCTATAGCAGTAACTCAAAGCCAGAATAAGCTTCCGGACAGCTTCAATAATCACTCAGGTACATGGGCTGATATCGTGTGTGTACTTCCATCGGACATAATATGGTAAGCGCAGGAAGACGAGCTCCTCTCCCTGACCATGCTCAGATGTGCTACAGGAGAAGGTACCTTGTGTCCAAAGATCTGAGCCTCCAGGAGGGCCTAAGTGCCTCAAGGCTCCCTGATCACCCACTCACCAGATGTTTGTGTGGGAAGGTTTCCTGGACATGCTACTCAGAGCCTGGCTGGTAACATGGAGATCTGGCATCTTCTTCATCTGGGTGGGTCCCAGCAACAATTTCCGTTAAGGAAGCAGGTGTCTTCAGGAATCACCCCAGCCTTGGTCATCAACTGCTCGGGCCTGCTTTTTTTGCCACTTCAAAAGACAAGAGTCTATCTGTGACATTAGCTCTTGGTGATCTTGGAGCAGCATGGAAGGAAGAGGGTCACCCTCTGGGCCGGACTGAGCAGTCCTGCTGAGCAGGACTTTGTTCTGGAGGGCGGTCTGCTGCCATCTGCAGAAGGGAGCACTTCTCCCCCCAGGCTTCAGGCTCTGTGCTCTAGGTCAGAAGCAGAGGGAGCAGGGCCTGATCATCGTAATCCTCATCGAAAGAAGAAAGATCAGAAGGAAAAATGCGTAGCAGAACAACGGCGTTCAAAATACACATCGAGGACATGCTAAGTAATTAAGGGCTTTGGAAACAGACACATCATTTTCTAGTCATGTGACACTGAAGCACAAATGACTTCATCTCTCTGGAGACAACTTCATTATGTGTGAAATGGTAATAGACCATTTGTTTTTCACAATAATCAAAACGCAACAGTATGTGGACTTTTACTATTGAAGTGCCTGGCATGTAGCAGCTGTTCAGTGAATGTGAGCTACTATCCTCATGATGACAACGATGATGACATTGGAAACCTCGTAACATGTAATAGGGGATAAATAATAAGCCGGTCGGTGCAAGCTTCTCCTGAATCAGGGAAACAAGAGTCCCGCAGCCAGATGCTTCTGTCATCATGTCTTCGTGGTGCCTGTCTTTACTGGACCTTTCTCAGCAAGCTGTCTTATGGATAGAATTTGTTTTTTAATGGTAGCTCTGTTGACAGCAGAGGAAATGCTGGTGAGGGAACATTAGTATTGAGTCTACTTAACAGGCTTTTTTTTTCCTCAAAGTAAATTGCAAGATTGGGGTTTGGGAATTTTTAAACTGTTGGGTTTTGTTAGCAGCTCATTCTTGACTTAAAAAGGCAATAGACTCTAGGAACTCTGGTAAAATGAATCAGTGCACCAAGTAAGAAGTGGCCTGAGAGAGGTAACTCCACCCGGCAGCAGTCACCTTCCTCGAGGACAGTCCATTTTCTCTTCCTGTCTGTTTCTACTTTTATTTCCTCATGGTCGCTTCTTGCCACCATCCTTGTCCACACCTGAAACCAACCTCCAAAAGCTGATTTGAATTAACATTCAAATCACGCAATTTCCTTGTTATATTTTAAGCGCTAAGTGATTCACTGTCATAGTTACCTTGGGAGTTAAGTGCTTCCAAGCAGTTGACAAGAGCCTTCTGTAATGTGTCGCATATTAACATGGGTTATATGAATGAATAACAATGTATAAAATATGAAATGTGAGACGATTCAGAGTATATCAGACACAAAAGAATATATACTATGTATTCATCTTTTGACAGAGAGGTGCATGATAAAAATAAATGTTCATGTTCTTGATATTTTTCAAGTCAAGTCTCCACAATTAAATATAAATGTTCTCTTTTCATGTATGTGATAGACTGATGCATCCACAGGTATGCAAGTTCATAAACCAGAGTCAACAAATGCCTGTTTGAAAATTACTATAGGGCCTATGACTTCATGAGTGCATGAATTTCATCCTGGTTGACCTAAGCTGTCAATTTCCTCCAAGTGGGTATGTCAGGAATACCAAATTTCATAAAGAGAATGCACAGAGAGAGATGAAGGGAGCACTTCGCTTCTGATAGCTGAATACAAGGAAAGGGTCCAATCAGATTCCCTAGGAAAGCTCAGCTGAGAGCTGGAGGTTACACACTAATTCATCAAACAACCAATGTACGACTTTGCTTGTTTAATCTTTCCATTTTAATAGATTAGATTTTGTTTTGGCATTTTAAGGGACATTTTATTTTTAGTAGGTCATATTTTATTTTGACTTTTTAAGGATCGCTTTTAAGTCTCTCTTCTGGCCTCTGATGTTACCTCTGGAGACCAAAGGGAAGAGAGAGAGAGAGATTAATATATTTATAAGAATGTATTTTTTGAATAGGAAGAATATTCATGACTGCATTTTCACTCATTAAAATGTATTCACAAGAAATGATTTACATTTATTAATATACTACTCCATAATATAGATGTAAAATATGTTACTCAAGAGTATATTCTTTTTTTTAAGTTTTTTTTTGAGTTGGAGTCTCACTCTGTCGCTCAGACTGGAGTGCAGTGGCCGCTCCTGGCCACCTCAGCCTCGACCTGCTGGGCTCTGGCAATCCTTCCGCCTCAGCCTTCCGAGCAGCTGGAATAACAGGTGCGCGCTACCACGCCTGGTTGATTTTTTTTTTATTTGATTTGATTGTAGAGATGAGGTCTCGTCTGCCCAGGCGGGTCTCGAACCCGTGGGCTCAGGCAATCCACTCACCTCAGCCTCCCAAAGGCACGGGATTACAGGCTGAGCCACCGAGCCTGGCTAAGAGTATATTCTTAATTCATGCATATTCTGTGTCACATGTGCCCATTGACCCCTGTGGAGGACTCTGATAAAACTGATACGTAATATGTTCAAATTGCTGAAAACCATAGAAAAAGAGAAAAATCTTGAAAACTTAACCATTGACATTAAGCATTTATTAGTGAGAAGAATATATTCACGGAAAGAATATATTATAAAGAAATTATTCTATTGAAGAATAAATTCTCGTAAATATATTTATCTTATGCACCATCAATTTTTCTCTTTCTCTTTTGGATTCCATCTGTAAAAGCAGGAAGTTGGGTCAGAAGTAGATTGGACATTCCCTAACATTTGCTGTAATTATAACAAATGAAATTTAGTCAGCCTCAAATATTTAACAGAAACAAATTTAGCAAATTGGTCACCCCGTAAAGTGGCTTTATCAGGGTAGTATCAACTACCCAAGTCTGGGTATCTAGTATTTGTTGTCTCAGAAACTGCTTTGGCTAGGTAAAATGACCTCAAAGCAAAAACTGAGGTACAAAACCAAAACTGAAGCAATTACATATGCTCTCATTGAAATTTGCACCTGCAGGAAATAATGCAATGGAACCCTACCATCTTTCCAAGTCTAGCTCTGAGGAATAACAAACATGTCATGTGCAGTTTGATTTGGGCTTACTTATTAAACTCTTTCATCAATCAACTTTTGATGCGCAAAAGTATATATTACTATATGTGTACAAGCGTGAAATGAGAGAGACAGGAGTTTGGGCATGTAAAAACTAAGAAAAGAGTGAGTGGAAAAACCTAATTTGTTTTAGCAACAAGGAAAAACAGACAAAAATAGTAATAGCAACATTACTTGCTTCATATGTCCCTTTTCTATGCCTTTAATAAGTAAAATTTACCAATTTTTTTAATCAAAGATATTAGTTTTTAGGTCATAGTCTTTTGCCATCCCCTATAACAGGCAAGTCACTTTGAATACTTGACTGGACATTTGATTTTTAAAAATTCTTTCTAAAATCAATACTAAAGCAATAAGATGTATTACCATCGAAACTTACATCTGGGGGGAATCAGGCAAGAAAAACTGTCATCTTTCACACTTGATTGTTTATCTTCCATTCTAATCTACCTTGCCATTTCAGGTTGTATATACTCATAAGTCATAATAAACTAAAATTTAATATATACAGATATATTAAGGAGACATTTAAAAATAGTGACTATATGGGTCAATGGATCACAGCTAGCTTTGAATGTAAATGTGCATTTAAAAATAGGATTTACATTTTATATAGTAGACATATATTTCAAAACATAGTTTTAGGTCCCATGACACATTTAAAGGAAAAAGATATATAAGCTCAGAGTTGTAAAATAAAACCTCTTATGGTGGTGTTAGGAATTTACAATAATACAACTTATATGTTAATTTTTTCTTATATGTTAATTTAATTTAGGTTTTCTGCTTTTGGAATAGTGTACAAGTAAAATGCACTGAGGTATAATATAGCAAAATTTAAATGGAAACTGTTAATGCATTTACTTAACTCTAAATAACTTTAATTTTATTACTGGGTTATTACTAGAAGGAGAAACAACTCACTCTAGTTTTTAGCTAAATAAAGCAATATCAATCTAATCCTGCATTGCCCTGACATATATTTTTATAAAGGATAGGGAAAGGTATTTTATTGCATTTTCCATTGACTTTCGGGAGAAACAGGTCACATTTGGAGAATGATCATTTTGGTTCCCCTTTATTAAGAATGCCACATGTATCCAGTAACTCCCGATGGATGACTCTGATAAAATTGATAAGGAGTTTATTCAAACTGATGAAAACCAGCGACAAAGAGGAAACTCCTGAAGGTAGCTGGAGAAAAAAACACATCTCCAAACGAACAAACAAAAATAAGGCTAAGAATTGGAGATGACTTCCTATCGGAAGTCATACAAGCAAGCGATGAAGTGATGCTTTTGATGTTATAAAAGGAAAAAACAGTACCAAAAAACCTGCCAACCCAGAATCCTGCAACCAACAAAAAATCATTTTAAAAGTGTATTAATGGCTGGACGTGATGGCACAACCCTGTAATCCCAGCACTTTGGGAGGCGGACGCGAGAGGATTGCCTGAGCCCATGGGTTTGAGACCAGCCTGGGCACCTTGGTGAGACCTTGTCTCTACAATAAATCAAAAAATTAGGTGACACAGGCCTGTCGTTGCAGCTACTTGGAAGGCTGAGGTGGAAAGGTCACTTGAGCCCAGCAGGCCGAGGCTGCGGTGGCCATGAGTATGACATTGCACTCTGGCCTGGCAACAGAGTAAGACTTCAACTCAAAAAATAAAATAAAATGTTTGTTAATTACTGTGGTACTTTTGAATCATTCTCTGACAGCTCTCCCTCCAGGAGGTGAAGTTTAATTCCTCTTGTCTGACTTAGAGGTTGGTTTTTTTTGTTTTGTTTTGTTTTTTAAATTTTAAAGATGTGGGTTACAATTCAGGGTTAGGTATACAAATGTTCGTTCTGCAGGCACCTGTGTTGTCCTAATGACCGACATTTAACAAATGGAATATGGAAAAAGAAAAATTATAATTATATATGGAAGAATTCTTCAAGACACCAACTTGTCCAAGTAATCAGTTAATATCGCTGGTGAAAAATCATATGGTTATCTCACCTTGCCATGATACAATGAGAAAATCATTTCAATTTTGCAATATTCTTTGCCAAAATTCAAAACCCCAGTTTAATCAAGAGAAAACATCATATAAACCAAATAATTCAATAAATATTCTTTAAAAAAATATGACTTGCACTCTTCAAAATGACAAAGTCGTGAAAGATACAGAAACTGTCCCTGATTGAAGAAGATTAAGGAAAAATAAAGACTAAACACAATATGAGATCCTGGGTGGCACCTAGGAACAAAAGGAGAAAACTAGTAGAAAAACTGGTAGACTATATCTACAGTTTAGTGATCATATGGAACAATGTTAATTTCTTATTTTTGATAAATGTACCATGGTCACATAAGATGTTAACATCAGAAGAAACTGTGAAGAGTACTCTCTCTACTATCTTGGCAACTCAACTATAAATCTAAAATTATTCTAGAG
>NW_007151190.1:0-7361 GCF_000164805.1 Carlito syrichta | reverse complement strand
CATTTTCTCTTCCTGTCTGTTTCTACTTTTATTTCCTCTTGGTCGCTTCTTGCCACCATCCTTGTCCACACCTGAAACCAGCCTCCAAAAGCTGATTTGAATTAACATTCAAATCACGCAATTTCCTTGTTATATTTTAAGCGCTAAGTGATTCACTGTCATAGTTACCTTGGGAGTTAAGTGCTTCCAAGCAGTTGACAAGAGCTTTCTGTAATGTGTCGCATATTAACATGGGTTATATGAATGAATAACAATGTATAAAATATGAAATGTGAGACGATTCAGAGTATATCAGACACAAAAGAATATATACTATGTATTCATCTTTTGACAGAGAGGTGCATGATAAAAATAAATGTTCATGTTCTCGAAACTTTTCAAGTCAAGTCTCCACAATTAAATATAAATGTTCTCTTTTCATGTATGTGATAGACTGATGCATCCACAGGTATGCAAGTTCATAAACCAGAGTCAACAAATGCCTGTTTGAAAATTACTATAGGGCCTATGACTTCATGAGTGCATGAATTTCATCCTGGTTGACCTAAGCTGTCAATTTCCTCCAAGTGGGTATGTCAGGAATACCAAATTTCATAAAGAGAATGCACAGAGAGAGATGAAGGGAGCACTTCGCTTCTGATAGCTGAATACAAGGAAAAGGTCCAACCAGATTCCCTAGGAAAGCTCAGCTGAGAGCTGGAGGTTACACACTAATTCATCAACAACCAATGTACGACTTTGCTTGTTTAATCTTTCCATTTTAATAGATTAGATTTTGTTTTGGCATTTTAAGGGACATTTTATTTTTAGTAGGTCATATTTTATTTTGACTTTTTAAGGATCGCTTTTAAGTCTCTCTTCTGGCCTCTGATGTTACCTCTGGAGACCAAAGGGAAGAGAGAGAGAGAGATTAATATATTTATAAGAATGTATTTTTTGAATAGGAAGAATATTCATGACTGCATTTTCACTCATTAAAATGTATTCACAAGAAATGATTTACATTTATTAATATACTACTCCATAATATAGATGTAAAATATGTTACTCAAGAGTATATTCTTTTTTTTAAGTTTTTTTTTGAGTTGGAGTCTCACTCTGTCGCTCAGACTGGAGTGCAGTGGCCGCTCCTGGCCACCTCAGCCTCGACCTGCTGGGCTCTGGCAATCCTTCCGCCTCCAGCCTTCTGAGCAGCTGGAATAACAGGTGCGCGCTACCACGCCTGGTTGATTTTTTTTTTATTTGATTTGATTGTAGAGATGAGGTCTCGTCTGCCCAGGCGGGTCTCGAACCCGTGGGCTCAGGCAATCCACTCACCTCAGCCTCCCAAAGGCACGGGATTACAGGCTGAGCCACCGAGCCTGGCTAAGAGTATATTCTTAATTCATGCATATTCTGTGTCACATGTGCCCATTGACCCCTGTGGAGGACTCTGATAAAACTGATACGTAATATGTTCAAATTGCTGAAAACCATAGAAAAAGAGAAAAATCTTGAAAACTTAACCATTGACATTAAGCATTTATTAGTGAGAAGAATATATTCACGGAAAGAATATATTATAAAGAAATTATTCTATTGAAGAATAAATTCTCGTAAATATATTTATCTTATGCACCATCAATTTTTCTCTTTCTCTTTTGGATTCCATCTGTAAAAGCAGGAAGTTGGGTCAGAAGTAGATTGGACATTCCCTAACATTTGCTGTAATTATAACAAATGAAATTTAGTCAGCCTCAAATATTTAACAGAAACAAATTTAGCACATTGGTCACCCCGTGAAGTGGCTTTATCAGGGTAGTATCAACTACCCAAGTCTGGGTATCTAGTATTTGTTGTCTCAGAAACTGCTTTGGCTAGGTAAAATGACCTCAAAGCAAAAACTGAGGTACAAAACCAAAACTGAAGCAATTACATATGCTCTCATTGAAATTTGCACCTGCAGGAAATAATGCAATGGAACCCTACCATCTTTCCAAGTCTAGCTCTGAGGAATAACAAACATGTCATGTGCAGTTTGATTTGGGCTTACTTATTAAACTCTTTCATCAATCAACTTTTGATGCGCAAAAGTATATATTACTATATGTGTACAAGCGTGAAATGAGAGAGACAGGAGTTTGGGCATGTAAAAACTAAGAAAAGAGTGAGTGGAAAAACCTAATTTGTTTTAGCAACAAGGAAAAACAGACAAAAATAGTAATAGCAACATTACTTGCTTCATATGTCCCTTTTCTATGCCTTTAATAAGTAAAATTTACCAATTTTTTTAATCAAAGATATTAGTTTTTAGGTCATAGTCTTTTGCCATCCCCTATAACAGGCAAGTCACTTTGAATACTTGACTGGACATTTGATTTTTAAAAATTCTTTCTAAAATCAATACTAAAGCAATAAGATGTATTACCATCGAAACTTACATCTGGGGGGAATCAGGCAAGAAAAACTGTCATCTTTCACACTTGATTGTTTATCTTCCATTCTAATCTACCTTGCCATTTCAGGTTGTATATACTCATAAGTCATAATAAACTAAAATTTAATATATACAGATATATTAAGGAGACATTTAAAAATAGTGACTATATGGGTCAATGGATCACAGCTAGCTTTGAATGTAAATGTGCATTTAAAAATAGGATTTACATTTTATATAGTAGACATATATTTCAAAACATAGTTTTAGGTCCCATGACACATTTAAAGGAAAAAGATATATAAGCTCAGAGTTGTAAAATAAAACCTCTTATGGTGGTGTTAGGAATTTACAATAATACAACTTATATGTTAATTTTTTCTTATATGTTAATTTAATTTAGGTTTTCTGCTTTTGGAATAGTGTACAAGTAAAATGCACTGAGGTATAATATAGCAAAATTTAAATGGAAACTGTTAATGCATTTACTTAACTCTAAATAACTTTAATTTTATTACTGGGTTATTACTAGAAGGAGAAACAACTCACTCTAGTTTTTAGCTAAATAAAGCAATATCAATCTAATCCTGCATTGCCCTGACATATATTTTTATAAAGGATAGGGAAAGGTATTTTATTGCATTTTCCATTGACTTTCGGGAGAAACAGGTCACATTTGGAGAATGATCATTTTGGTTCCCCTTTATTAAGAATGCCACATGTATCCAGTAACTCCCGATGGATGACTCTGATAAAATTGATAAGGAGTTTATTCAAACTGATGAAAACCAGCGACAAAGAGGAAACTCCTGAAGGTAGCTGGAGAAAAAAACACATCTCCAAACGAACAAACAAAAATAAGGTTAAGAATTGGAGATGACTTCCTATCGGAAGTCATACAAGCAAGCAATGAAGTGATGCTTTTGATGTTATAAAAGGAAAAAACAGTACCAAACAACCTGCCAACCCAGAATCCTGCAACCAACAAAAAATCATTTTAAAACTGTGTTAATGGCTAAACGTGATGGCACAACCCTGTAATCCCAGCACTTTGGGAGGCTGACGCGAGGGGATTGCCTGAGTCCAGGGGTTTGAGACCAGCCTGGGCACCTTGGTGAGACCTTGTCTCTACAATAAATCAAAAAATTAGGTGACACAGGCCTGTAGTTGCAGCTACTTGGAAGGCTGAGGTGGAAAGGTCACCTGAGCCCAGCAGGCCGAGGCTGCGGTGGCCATGAGTATGACCTTGCACTCTGGCCTGGCAACAGAGTAAGACTCCAACTCAAAAAATAAAATAAAATGTTTGTTAATTACTGTGGTACATTTGAATCATCTCCACAAATTCTCTGACAGCTCTCCCTCCAGGAGGTGAAGTTTAATTCCTCTTGTCTGACGTAGAGGTTGGTTTTTTTTGTTTTGTTTTGTTTTTTAAATTTTAAAGATGTGGGTTACAATTCAGGGTTAGGTATACAAATGTTCGTTCTGCAGGCACCTGTGTTGTCTTAATGACTGACATTTAACAAATGGAATATGGAAAAAGAAAAATTATAATTATATATGGAAGAATTCTTCAAGACACCAACTTGTCCAAGTAATCAGTTAATATCGCTGCTGAAAAATCATATGGCTATCTCACCTTGCCATGATACAATGAGAAAATCACTTCAATTTTGCAATATTCTTTGCCAAAATTCAAAACCCCAGTTTAATCAAGAGAAAACATCATATAAACCAAATAATTCAATAAATATTCTTTAAAAAAATATGACTTGCACTCTTCAAAATGACAAAGTCGTGAAAGATACAGAAACTGTCCCTGATTGAAGAAGATTAAGGAAAAATAAAGACTAAACACAATATGAGATCCTGGGTGGCACCTAGGAACAAAAGGAGAAAACTAGTAGAAAACTGGTAGACTATATCTACAGTTTAGTGATCATATGGAACAATGTTAATTTCTTATTTTTGATAAATGTACCATGGTCACATAAGATGTTAACATCAGAAGAAACTGTGAAGAGTACTCTCTCTACTATCTTGGCAACTCAACTATAAATCTAAAATTATTCTAGAGAATGACAACACAAGATGGTGGAAGAGACATTCTCCAGATCCACTGCCCGCCCCCCCCCAGAAATCTAACTCACAACTAACCACAGGCAAGAATATCCCTGTGAATTTCTTAGAACTCGAGAGTGAGACTAAGACGTCTATTTGGACTGCAGAACTAAGAAAATCTGCTTAAAGGGCAAGAGGAATGGTTTTTTTTTGACCATGCAACCCTTCCCCCAAGCTGGCACAGACACACACACACAGGATTCCACTGGATCCACAGTCTCTACAGTGGGAAAAATGAGTTGAAGTTGGACATTCAGCTCCCTGACCATTCTAGGACACTTCACAGGAGGCTCTTGTGTTTTTCCACAGGAAATATTGGAAGTAGCAGAAGAACTAGACTACCAGGGGTCACTATAAACAAAGATTAAGAGTGGGGCTCATAGAGACCAGCATTTAGGACTTGAAAGTTTCTATGCATTCTGGTCAGTATAAGCACCTCATGAGAAAAACTAGTCAACAGCACCGAAGGAAGCAAAGTTCACAGGTCTGCCAGGCTAGCATCCCTACCCAGATTTCCTGCATAGCCCTGGTATTCTCTAAGGTCTTCCCAGGCTATAAGGCAAGAGCAAGCCGACACTTAACTGTGCAGGGTAAATCAGGCCCTACTCAGCACCAGCAACTGAGCAGGAACTCCACTCATCCTCTGTCATCTGTTCAAGCCTGCCCTAGGCCAGAAGGCAAGCCCAAGTCCACACATATCTGTGGAGCATAGCCTCTGGCCGCGCACACCCTGTGTTGTTAAGTAGCAACCCCGGAGACTTCAGCTAGTCTTGGAGCTCAGCACATAGGTCTGCTCAACTACAGATTCCAAACAACAGTACCACTCAGTCAGAGAAGATAACCCATAATCCTGCCTGTTCAGAAATGATTGTGGAGCCCAGTTAGCAATACAATTCAACCTCAGAGCACAACTAGAGAACCTGACACCAAGTCTGCCTGTTCAGGGTTGTTGTAAGCTGACCCACCTAGAATCCCCTTCTCACCAAAGTGTAAATGTCTATCACTACCAAATCACACTTACAAAGCCTGGAATAGATGGCTGTCTCCTCAAATGCAAAGGCACCAATGCAAGGACAGAAGAATTATGAAAACCCAGAGAAATACAACACTACCAAAAGAAGATTTTAAAGCTCTAGAGTAATAAATGTGGAAGATAAGGTTATCTATAGACTGACAAAGAATTCAGGAAAATCCTTTTAAAGATGTTCAGGGAGCGCCAATTAAATTAAGTAAAACTTGGAACCAATACATGAACAAAATTAGAAATTTGACAAAGAACTAGAGACAATGAATTAAAATCAAATAGAAATCCCAGAGAAAAAGAATACAATAACTGAACTGAAAAATTCAGGAGAAATCCTCAACAGTTAACCTGACCAAGCAGAAGAGAGAAGCAGTGAGCTCAAAGATAGGTCATTTGAAATTATCCTGTCTGAGGATCAAAAAGAAAAAGAATGAAGGCAATGGGAATTAGGAGAGCAAAAACTCGCTTTGACATAGCAGGAGTTTGAGGAGAAGAAGAAGAGAAAGAAAAAGGTGGAAAGAGTAAGTGTCAATCAAAAATAAAATTCTAAGCCCCCCAGCCAACTAAATGGACCCCCTCTGGGCCAAAGAAAACCTGAAAAACTAAAAACTAAATTCCAGGCAATGATGGGAAATAGGGCTGGACACACCTTATTCTACCTCCTCCCTTTTGGAGTTCAGGTACACCTGGTACCTGAATATTAATATTAATATTAAAATATTAATTAACATTAATATTAAAATAAAGACGATAAGACTGACAAAACAGGCTCTGTGGAAATAAGATACCAAATTCATCCCTGGCTCTGGTATAGCATCACATGACAGATTGACCTAAAGGAAATAAAAATGTTTTCCCAAAAATATATTTTTGATGTATTTTGAAATGGCCCTGCAAAGCTGTCTATAGGAGAAATTTGCATCTGTAGAGGGTCTCCTTTCTAGAGCTTTTCATATCATGAAGAGATTTAACTGAGAGTCTGACACCTTTCAGAGTCAGAAAGGAGACATTTACCATTTATTATCTCTAAAGCCTGTTATTTATTGACTTTATCTGCAAAACAAGAACATGCACTTCCACAACCTTCCTTAACTAAGCATTTATTTCGAATGACTTCAAATTCTTCAGACAAAGTTTAACTCTTTTAACCAATTGCTAATCAGAAAATCTTTGAATGCACCTGTGACCTGTAATCCCTTTCTCTGAGATGTTCTGACTTTCTGGGCCAATTCATCGTATATATTACATGTATTAATTTTTGTTTTGACTATTACTTCTGTGTGCTTAAAATGCATAAAGCCAAGCTGTAGCTCAACCACCTTGTACACATGTTCTCACAACATCTTCAGGCAGGACCCTGGGCTGTGGTCACTAAATTTGACTCAGAATAAACTTCTTTAAATATTTTATAGAGTTTGGCTTTATCAACACATATTTAAGAAAGTAATGGTTGAATATGTCCCAGATCTGGGGAAATACAACGACACCTAAATACAGAAAGCTCAGAAGTCTCCAAATATATTCAACACAAAGAGGAAATCATCAAGACACATCATAATCAATTTATCAAAAACCACAGACAAAGAAAGAATGCTGAAAGCCGCAAGATATAAAAAAGGTCACATTCAAAAGAACACCAGTACTGCTTTCAGCAGATTTCTCAACAGAAACTCTGCAGGCCAGGAGAGAATGGGATGATTTATTCAAAGAGCTAAAGAGAAAAAACTTCCAACCAAGAATACTTTACTCAGCAAAGCTGTACTTAAGAAATGAGGGAGAGTTTTAACTTGCCCAGACAAACGG
>NW_007151189.1:0-2712 GCF_000164805.1 Carlito syrichta | reverse complement strand
AAATCTGCTTGAAGGGCAAGAGGAATGGTTTTTTTTTGACCATGCAACCCTTCCCCCAAGCTGGCACAGACACACACACACAGGATTCCACTGGATCCACAGTCTCTACAGTGGGAAAAATGAGTTGAAGTTGGACATTCAGCTCCCTGACCATTCTAGGACACTTCACAGGAGGCTCTTGTGTTTTTCCACAGGAAATATTGGAAGTAGCAGAAGAACTAGACTACCAGGGGTCAGCTATAAACAAAGATTAAGAGTGGGGCTCATAGAGACCAGCATTTAGGACTTGAAAGTTTCTATCCATTCTGGTCAGTGGAAGCACCTCATGAGAAAAACTAGTCAACAGCACCGAAGGAAGCAAAGTTCACAGGTCTGCCAGGCTAGCATCCCTACCCAGATTTCCTGCATAGCCCTGGTATTCTCTAAGGCCTTCCCAGGCTATAAGGCAAGAGCAAGCCGACACTTAACTGTGCAGGGTAAATCAGGCCCTACTCAGCACCAGCAGCTGAGCAGGAACTCCACTCATCCTCTGTCATCTGTTCAAGCCTGCCCTAGGCCAGAAGGCAAGCCCAAGTCCACACATATCTGTGGAGCATAGCCTCTGGCCATGCACACCCTGTGTTGTTAAGTAGCAACCCCGGAGACTTCAGCTAGTCTTGGAGCTCAGCACATAGGTCTGCTCAACTACAGATTCCAAACAACCGTACCACTCAGTCAGAGAAGATAACCCATAATCCTGCCCGTTCAGAAATGATTGTGGAGCCCAGTTAGCAATACAATTCAACCTCAGAGCACAACTAGAGAACCTGACACCAAGTCTGCCTGTTCAGGGTTGTTGTAAGCTGACCCACCTAGAATCCCCTTCTCACCAAAGTGTAAATGTCTATCACTACCAAATCACACTTACAAAGCCTGGAATAGATGGCTGTCTCCTCAAATGCAAAGGCACCAATGCAAGGACAGAAGAATTATGAAAACCCAGAGAAATACAACACTACCAAAAGAAGATTTTAAAGCTCTAGAGTAATAAATGTGGAAGATAAGGTTATCTATAGACTGACAAAGAATTCAGGAAAATCCTTTTAAAGATGTTCAGGGAGCGCCAATTAAATTAAGTAAAACTTGGAACCAATACATGAACAAAATTAGAAATTTGACAAAGAACTAGAGACAATGAATTAAAATCAAATAGAAATCCCAGAGAAAAAGAATACAATAACTGAACTGAAAAATTCAGGAGAAATCCTCAACAGTTAACCTGACCAAGCAGAAGAGAGAAGCAGTGAGCTCAAAGATAGGTCATTTGAAATTATCCTGTCTGAGGATCAAAAAGAAAAAGAATGAAGGCAATGGGAATTAGGAGAGCAAAAACTCGCTTTGACATAGCAGGAGTTTGAGGAGAAGAAGAAGAGAAAGAAAAAGGTGGAAAGAGTAAGTGTCAATCAAAAATAAAATTCTAAGCCCCCCAGCCAACTAAATGGACCCCCTCTGGGCCAAAGAAAACCTGAAAAACTAAAAACTAAATTCCAGGCAATGATGGGAAATAGGGCTGGACACACCTTATTCTACCTCCTCCCTTTTGGAGTTCAGGTACACCTGGTACCTGAATATTAATATTAATATTAAAATATTAATTAACATTAATATTAAAATAAAGACGATAAGACTGACAAAACAGGCTCTGTGGAAATAAGATACCAAATTCATCCCTGGCTCTGGTATAGCATCACATGACAGATTGACCTAAAGGAAATAAAAATGTTTTCCCAAAAATATATTTTTGACGTATTTTGAAATGGCCCTGCAAAGCTGTCTCTAGGAGAAATTTGCATCTGTAGAGGGTCTCCTTTCTAGAGCTTTTCATATCATGAAGAGATTTAACTGAGAGTCTGACACCTTTCAGAGTCAGAAAGGAGACATTTACCATTTATTATCTCTAAAGCCTGTTATTTATTGACTTTATCTGCAAAACAAGAACATGCACTTCCACAACCTTCCTTAACTAAGCATTTATTTCGAATGACTTCAAATTCTTCAGACAAAGTTTAACTCTTTTAACCAATTGCTAATCAGAAAATCTTTGAATGCACCTGTGACCTGTAATCCCTTTCTCTGAGATGTTCTGACTTTCTGGGCCAATTCATCGTATATATTACATGTATTAATTTTTGTTTTGAATATTACTTCTGTGTGCTTAAAATGCATAAAGCCAAGCTGTAGCTCAACCACCTTGTACACAGTTCTCACAACATCTTCAGGCAGGACCCTGGGCTGTGGTCACTAAATTTGACTCAGAATAAACTTCTTTAAATATTTTATAGAGTTTGGCTTTATCAACACATATTTAAGAAAGTAATGGTTGAATATGTCCCAGATCTGGGGAAATACAACGACACCTAAATACAGAAAGCTCAGAAGTCTCCAAATATATTCAACACAAAGAGGAAATCATCAAGACACATCATAATCAATTTATCAAAAACCACAGACAAAGAAAGAATGCTGAAAGCCGCAAGATATAAAAAAGGTCACATTCAAAAGAACACCAGTACTGCTTTCAGCAGATTTCTCAACAGAAACTCTGCAGGCCAGGAGAGAATGGGATGATTTATTCAAAGAGCTAAAGAGAAAAAACTTCCAACCAAGAATACTTTACTCAGCAAAGCTGTACTTAAGAAATGAGGGAGAGTTTTAACTTGCCCAGACAAACGG
>NW_007151188.1:885-12546 GCF_000164805.1 Carlito syrichta | reverse complement strand
GGGGTTAGTCCAGCGCTGCTTGGGTAGCCTCTCAGTCATTATGGGCACATTTTGTCTGGTTGTTGTGTTGTCTTCAATATGTAGTTTTAATCTCCTGCCTCAAGGTAGCTGCTCAAGCTTTCGGTAACATATATGTATTTCAGCTACCAGGAAGGAGCAAAGAGAAAAAGAAAAGGCATTCTCCTTCTCCTTAAAGAATAGCATGAAGATTGCCTGTATTAAATCTAACATCTCATTAGTCAGACTTAATCACATGGTCATGGCCTCACCTTAGCCACAAGACAGGCTGAGAAAGGTCATCTTTAGATTAAGTGCCTCACTAAATACTTTATTTTTATGCAGTGACAGGATATGGATATTGAGGGACAGTTATCAACTTCCACCATTGTTGCTTGCATGGTTTCCAAAAGAAACTGTACATTTTAAGGAGAGAAATGTTAGAAATAAACAATATGGTTATTTAGCCTTTGACCCATAGACCGCTTCTTGGAACCTATTTCAGGGATAGATACATTGGTTAAAGTTTGGAAAGATGTTTTAGAAGAACAGGGACTAAAAACAACTCATTTATTTGTTCATCGCTAGGGGATTTTTGGTTGGTTAAATAAGCTAAGCTTCATTCATCGGATGGATTACACTGCAGTCTTGAAAAGAATGAGATAGATCTCTGTATATTGCTGGTGTCAGGTAGAGTTTGACACTTGCAGTTGTAGTTAAGGAGTATGTGCTAAGCATTTGACTCCATGCAACTGCAGAAGCTAGTTAAACAGTCTTAAGAAAGATTGTTGCTTCTGTGTTGGGTGCTGTAGCATGAAAGAAGTCCACAGGGAAGACTGTCAGGAAGGGAAGATGGAAATTAAGTAGGGAACAAAGACATCATAGAACCTGCTATTGATGGATTGGAACTCAAGGATGGTCTAGAACTTATGTCCAACTGTCACATTATGGGCCGCTAGGAGACTGGGGTGGAGATGGTGTGAGCAACCTGCCTATGAAATGGCGAGGGCCTAAATTAGCAGAAGGGAGCAGGACATATGTTTCTTAGATTATGCAAAAATATTTGGTGTCTAAATTAATTTAAGGGGAGGAAAGAAGAGGGAGATGTTAAGAGGAAGGGTGGAATAAGATTTTCCTCTGATAGTAATGGAGGAATGATGGGTTATATACTCTGAACTAAATGGTGCATGTGTGTGTGTGTGTGTGTGTGTGTGTGTGTGTGTGTGTTTATTTTAAAAGTATACCCAGCTGGCATGAAAATCTTATAACTTGGCACAGTCTCCTAATGAAGTAAAGCTCACAACTCTAGGAGGTAAGTGAATGCTAAAGCTAGCTTTCTCCCTGAAGTTATCTTCCAGATTCTAGAGATCGAGCTTCTGTTTTGATAAATCCATGGGGGCACTGGGGATGGGAGATGAAGTCTAGAACCCACTTGAGATAGAGACATTGCTAAGAGCCCTTGCTTAAAGCCTATGGGGCCACATGCACAGTGTGAGGTATAAAAGTGGCAGAACAGAAATTTGCCTGTCTTGACACTGCACTGATGAAGAGGGAATAAGACTCTTTCATGAGATTTTTTAAAATCACAAGATGCCCCTTTAACAGGATTATGATAGAAATACTTGCTAGTACTGTGGTCTGAGAACACTTAAGCAGATAATACTAATAACCAAGATAGTCCCACAGATAAAATCCCAAGTAAAATATAGTATCCCTTTGAGCAGAAACAAGAGCAGACTTCAGATATTAACATTATCATATCCAGAATGCAAAAAAGTAGTTTCACGTGAAATAAAAGGAGACACTCAGAATACAGGCAGGAGACAAGCACATTTGAAGGAAACAGAATGGAATGTTTGAAAAGAATAATATAATAAATGAAATAAAAAAGTTTCTGATGGTTTAATCAGTAATTTATAAGCAGGTGAAGGGAGAATTAGCAAGCTGGAAGGTAAGATCAAAGAAATTACCAGAATATAGTTTGAGAAATAAAGAGAAGGAAAATTTGAAAGAGAGGCTGAGGATGAAGGGAAAATGAGGAGATCTAATATATCTAAGAAACAGAGATGAGCGCATTTCCTAATAATTTTCATTCATAAGATGTTTGCCACCTTGCACCATTAGACTAGATTGATGCAGTAGGAACTATTTAATTGTGGCCTGTTTCTCTCCCCCCCAACCCCCTGCAGTATTATTAAAGTAGAAATGTTATTTCCCCAAATCCTGAGTTACTAGTATTCCTTATATAATCCCTGACATAAAGTATGTAAAGAATACTAGGCAAAGGGTTCTTGGAAAACTAAAGTATCAGCATCAGCAAAATTATCTTGTCATTCTAAGAGACTTATCTGGAATGTGAATTACCAAATCCTGTTCAAGGGTGATTCAGTTATGGAGGTAACTTCCAGGCTTTGCCTGTGGTTATAATCCAACACCCTCTCATCAGTGAATCTCTCACTAGCGAACCTAGTGTCTTTGGGTTCCTTGTTTTCCTTAGTTCTTCTCACAGTTCCTGCCTTTACCTCACTCAGTGTGGGTGAGAAGAGGCTGCCACAGGTCATATCTGTCCCCTGTGATCTCAGGACATGGACATGTGACTCAAGGTCAGCCATTCTGGCTTCTTTCTGGGAATTTTAGTGTAGAGAAAGAGCTTCACTTGCTGTGGTTTCTTTCACTTTCTTCTTCTTCTTCCTTTTTTTTTGAGAAAGCAGGATTTATTGAGAGGGCAGAAAAGCTCCCACAGTGGTTGGGGACCCTAGGCGGTTGCAAGTTCACTTTCTGTAGTTGGAATGATTGAGACTGGGACCCTGAGTGACTCTTGCTTCTTTATTCTTCCTTCGGTTAATGAGTCTCTCCCACATCCTTCCATTTCATCTTAAGTTTAATGTGCTTCAAGTTTCAGTCTCCTGTAGACTTTGCTAATGTCATAGGTGATTTGACTAAATGTAACACATAATCTTGACTAGAGAAGAGACACTGCTCTCTCTCTTTCTTTTTTGCGAAATGGGATCTCCACTACCTAGACTGAACTGCAGTGGCATGATCATGGCTCACCGCAGCCTTGTCCTCCTGGGCTCAAGCAATCCTCCTAACTCAGTCTCCCAAAGTGCTGGGATTACAGGTGTGAGATGCAGCACCCAGAATATGCTTGTCTTTCAAAATGAAAATACTCCTTGGTTGGAGTAGCATCATTAATGGCAACCTCTCATAGCTCTTAAAAAAGGCTGGAGTGCAGTGGCAAAATCATGGCTCACAACAACCTTGATCTACTGGAATCAGGTGATCCTTTCGCTTCAGCCTCCCAAGTAACTGTGACTACAGGTGTGCACCACCACACTCGGCTAATTTTTGTTTTTTGGTTTTTTTGTAGAAATGAGATCTCGCTATGTTGTCTAGGGTGGTCTTGAGCTCCTGAACCTTTTATAATTTGACATAGATGCTACTTTTGCCTTCATAGCCAACACAGGAACCTCATCTGTTTATTCATGAGCAGGCTTCTTAAGGTTTCTGGGAGGGTTTAAGTGAGATAATTTGTATCTGCCTAGTCTTTAAGCACTTTCTGTACATTTACGTGCTAGACAAAGGGCTATGTTGTAGAGGCATATAGACTGCTCCATTTAATTCTCACAATGACCTTAGGAGTAAATTCTGTCATTATCGGATTTTAGAGATGAAGAACTGCCAGGATTCAGTCTTGGAGTCTGTCTATAGTGTTAGCTAGTGGGCATATTTGGCACCAAAAGCAAGCTTAAGCAACTTGCTCACGCTCACTAATGTGTAATAGGTAATAGAATTAATTTTAAACCAAGGTGTTTTAAACAGAGGTTGCCCTCATTCTATATTACCCTATTTTGCATCTTCTTATTATTGAATGGAGGGCATACGTGAAATATAACTTCCCCTGGTGTCCTAGTTTCATGCCATGAAACTTGCTGTCTGTTTTAAAGTTTCCCCTGGAATTAAAATGGTCTACTCTTTAATTGAGTATTTATAGTCAGTCCTTCATTTCTGTGAGTTTCACATCTATGCACAGATTGAAAATATTAGAGCAAATAATTGCATTTGCCCTGAATATGTGTGAACTTTTCTTCTTTCCCCCATTCCCTAAACAATACAGTAGAACAAGTATTTATGTAGTATTTCCATTGTGTTAAACATTGGGAGAAACCTAGAGATGATTTAAAGTAGAGAGAGGATGTGCGAAGGTTCTGGGCAAATACTGTGCCATTTTATGTCATGAACTTGAGCATCTGTGGGTTTGGTTTCTGAGGGTGTCCTGAACCAATCCCCCAGGGGATGCCCAGGGAGGGCTGCCTTCTCCATGCTATGCATTAAGCCAGCATGTCCCTGTTGAGTTCGTGGTCCAAGGTTTGACTGTGTTCATGTCTCCATCGGCCTAGAATTACTTTGCTTCTTTGAGAGTGATCAAACCCACACATTAACAGTTGGATGGTTGCAGTTGAGGGGTTTGGGAGCCTCTGCATCCTGTAGTCCACTGAGAGACCCAGTCACACATCCCCAGATGGAGGCCAAAGCATTTAGGGTAGAACTCATGGACCCTTGTGTCCCAGCTCCTCTCGGTCTCTCTGACACTCCTGTCTACGTGTAGAAATGACTTTTTTCAGTTCAGCCATCGACTTTATAAGCTATACAGAGGGCAAAAATTGGTCACTGATTCACTCTGTATGCTGCAATTTTCTTGAATTTTGTTTTTACTGGGTTTGAATATATAATCAATGCATATACAACTTTGTTTCTTCTGAATGTAGAAAGAAAAAGTCACCTAATGATATTTTATAATTTCTGATGATTGTAATTATGACACCTAAGTGTGATTAATCTTTTTTAGAACTGGAAGAGGGGTGTTTAGAAAAGGTAGATAAGGAAGAACAATCTAGGCTGTGTGAAAAATACACAATGGTTATGATTCAAAAAGAATGAGTCAGTGTGACATTATCAGATATAGGCATCGTGTGGAGGAAATATTCTTTTATATCTTTTGAACTTTGGGCTTCATTTAATTGAATGATAAGTGCTGTCAGTGATATTGAAGTGAATCTGAATGTTTTCCTGTGGTTCTTCCTTTCCCAGAAGGCAAGGCAGACTACAAGACTAAAAACCTTTGTTTTATGTCCGGGATTTTCAGAACATCCAAAAATATTTCAGGTAAAATAGGTCATAACGAGACTAAGATTATTTTTTTTAGCAAATACATTAATTATGTATGAATTGATATATTCTGAAGAGAGGAGCATTTTTTTAAGTGACTTTTTTCTTTTTTTGAGTTGGGTCTCACTATGTCATTGAGGTACCATTATGGCTCACTGCAGCCTCGACCTCCTGGGCTCAAGCGATCCTTCTGCCTCAGCTTCTGGAGTAGCTGTGACTACCACCACACTGTGCTAACTTTGTGATTTTTTTGGTAGTTTTTTTTATTTCCAAGTGGTCTTCCTGCCTCAGCCTCCCAAAGAGCTGGGATTACAAGTGTAAGCCTCTGCACTGGGTCTTAAGTAGCTTTTTTTAATACTAGAAAACTTTAACATATTTTTGCCAGATATCAATGCACATAACAGAGAATTAGTATTTTGTGTTTTACATTAAGCATATTATATTTGTGCAGATTAATACCTTAAATATAGGTATAATCAATGACAAGAATAGGATGGGTCCATTAATGAGAGAAAATTTAATTCAATCGCTTGATTTTTGAGTTAATTTTAAGTTGAGATAATACTTACATAGAATTTAAAAAGTCAGTATGAATGAAAATAGCACTGTCTTACCTTCCTCTTTACACATCCATGCACCTCTCCCCACAGGCAACCACTTTCAACTCTTTTATCAGTTTCTCTTGGTCATTTATCATCATATTGGTAAATAATAGACTGCTCAGCAAATGTTTAAGCATCGTTCTACCTTCCTCCTAGAGAAGGAACATGTAGCTCTTTGGTGGTACTTTCTTCCCCTGGCATGCACCCTTCCTCCCCTCGACACTCTCACACTTCTTCCAGTAGCTTCATGGAGTCATATGACTTTGGCCCAGATTGTAATCATAATGTTGCTATGACTGTAACTGGTATGGTTCACAACCAAATGAGATGTGCATTCTTTCATTTCTTCTTTGGTGGGCAACTCTTCGTTTCTTCTGCAGTTTATAATTTTTCTCTTTCTCTTCTTCCTTTTTCATGTTTCTTTTTTTTACTACAAAGATGTGGGGTACAATTCAGGGTTAGCTATACAAATGTTGACTATGTAGGTACCCTTGTTGATGAGGTGTGTCCCCCTCCTCTGGCGGTTTCCCTCAACTGCCAATCCCACCCCTGTGCCTGGCCGTTTCCCACTATTGCCAATCCCTTTCTTATAGTCTTATAATTGTTCAAGGTCTGCTGATGAGCGACAACATGTGGTACTCTGCTTTCTGTTTCTGTGAGAGATCACTGAGTATGATCGGCTCCAAATCCATCCAAGTTGCTGCAAAGTCCATGTGTTTGCCCTTCTTGGTGGATGCATAATATTCCATCGTGTATACATACCACATTTTAAAAATCCATTCCAGCTTCAATGGGCAACATGGCTGGTTCCATGCTTTTGCTGTTGTGAATAGAGCTGCAAACATTTGTTTATTTTCTTATGCTCCTGTTACTAATATAGTTTTAATTTCCTCAGTGCAATCTTTTGTCATTTTGTTTCATTATATTAGGTGGTTAATCAGATCTCTCTTCTTCCATAGGCATCTCTTCTGACTAATAAAGTGGTTAGGAATGTGGATTCTGGAACCAGACCACCTGAGTTGGAAGCACTGGCTCCACACTTTCTGTGCAGGGGCAGTGATGAGTACGGTGGTTTGACTGTGTCCTCAGAGTTTCTGTGTTGGAAACTTAATTTCTGAAGCAGCAATGTAAGAGGTGGGGCCAGATAAGAAGTGATTAGGTCATAGATTCTGCCCTGAGGAACAGATTCATATTGTCATCTTGGGAGTGGGATTGTTGCCACAGGAATGGGCATGGGCCTGTTGTGAAAGTGAGTTTGGCTCTTCTGTGTTCTTTTGCCCCCCTGCCTCCTGCCATGGGATGATGAAACAAGAACGTCCTTATCAGATGTGGGCCTTTGACCTTGGACTTCTCAGCTTCCAGACTGCAAGAAATAGATTCCTCTTCCTTATAAACTACCCAGTTCTGGTCTTCTTTTATAGCAATACAAAACCGACTAAGACAATAAGATGCACTAAGTGTCAACTGGATCCTTAATTACACTAAAGTAGTTCTATTATCCTCTTGAGCCTATTAAATTTATTCTTTTTCAATTAAACAGGTATATACCTGATGAAAATCAGATAATTTTATGTTTTGCCACAAGCAATGTTACGATTAGCAGCTAACTATGCTTTACCTTATTTTCTTAAAAAAAATTTAACTGGGAGTGGTGGCTCCCACCTATAATCCCAGCACTTTGGGAGGTGGAGGTGAGAGGATTACCTGAGCTCAGTGGTTTGAGAACAGCCTGAGCATCATGGAGGGAACTCGTCTCTATAGTAAATAAAAAAATCAGCCTGGCATGCTGGCACTTGCCTGTGGTTCCAGCTACTTGGAAGACTGAGGCAGAAGGATCACCGGAGCCCAGCAGGTTGAGGCTACAGTGGCCATGAGTGTGCCACTGCACTCCAGCCTGGGTGACCGAGTGAGACTCTGACAAAAAAAAGGGTTTTTTTCCTTATAACGGTAATATATGTCCTATCCTCAAGTGTTTGATATTTGACAAGCCTTTCTTAAAACCTAGTGGCTTTAAGGTAACAACCTTTTGTATACAGCTCATCTGTGGGTTGGCAGTTTTGGCTGGGCACAGCTTGAGCAATTCTGGTCTCATCTGGGCTCCTTTGTTGGTTTGTAGTCAGTTTTAGGTCAGGTGTGGGTTGAATTTGACCATGGTTGGGCTATCTCACATATCTGGAGCTGTGGCCGGTCAGTTCTGGTCTATCTGTCTCTTTATCCTCCAAGGACAGCTTAGACTTACTCATCTGGGGAAAGCAGAAGTCCCAAGGGAGGATATGGAAGTGTGCAAAACTCTTGAAGTGTAGGCTGGGAACTGACACACTGTCACTTCCATTACAGTAGGTTGACCAAAGCAAGTCACAAAGTTAGCCCAAGGTCAAGAGAAGGGCAAATAGACTCATTTCCTCATGGGATTAGCTGCAAATTTATATTACAGAAGGATGTGGATTCAGGGAGGGTTGCAGGATTGTGTCAATTTTTAAGTCTTTCATCTATGCTTGTACTTAAAAGTACAAAAGAAGAACAAAGGAGCTCATCCATCTGTCCTCCACTACTGTTGAATTTCTTTGTCTATCCTGCCATACTGTTTTGTCTACACTTTTAAACAAATTATTAAATTTATTTCAGTTTTCACTTTTTGTTGCAAGTCATGTTTGCTTATTTCATGTTTGTTTGTTCTTTTACAAGGTGGTCTAGTAGATTTTGATTTCTTTCATACCCTTCTAAGATAACATTTGTGGTAAACCTAAAATTCCAGATACCTAAGACAAGAGAACTACAGCCAACAGGCAGTGACTCCATTCTGTGATGAGAAGATCTTGATTTAGTGTTTAAGCAGCAAGAGGAATCAAAGGTGTTCAGTTACCTTGAAGTGAAAAATTACCCTTTAATTTGTTTATATGTCGTCTGTTATTGGCCTGATAACTTATTTGTGGATAGGACCTGGTGGAATTTTATTATACTCTGGCATATTTTTAATATAATTAACATTTCAGGCTAAGTTTGAGCAGTAAGCAGATATCTGTTTTTGATCATTAACCTCTAGATTCTTCTATTCTCAGTGACTAAACTTAAGCTATGTAATAGGGTGATTTAGTTTTGTTACTGAGTAAAATTTAATACTGTGAGTCATATGCTCTCTTTGTGAAAAGTTCAAGCATCGCAGAGATACTGTGTATAGAATTTAAATAATGACATTTCCTTTTTCATACTGCCTAACTTCCAACTCAGACCTTTTCCTGCATTTATGAGGGCTGACAGTTAAGTTCACAAACTCATCCTAGAAAAAGTGTTACCTTCTTTATTGCTGAATATCACTATGGTCACCATGGAAGTAATCCCCTTGGGAAGCTATGCCCAAATAAACATCAATAGAGAAACAGGAAAATCTTAACCAAAAATCTTGACATGAGAAAGGAGTGTGCAAAAATGTTCTTGAAAGAGCTCTGATGCACCAGCTCACACAGCACTGTCTGTGAGGGAGATTGCACCAGCTCCTCCATGACAATGCACCAGTTCACACAGCACTGTCTGTGAGGGAGTTTTTAGTCAGCAAACAAATAACTGTACTGGAACATCCTCCCTACTCAGCTGATCTGGCCCCCGATGACTGTTTTCTTTACCCAAATTTAAGGAAATATTGAAGGGAAGACATTTTGATGACATTCAGGACATCAAGGTTAATATGATGATAGTTCTGATGGGCGTTCCAGAAAAAGCGTTACAAAATTGCTTTGATGGGTAGACTAGGAACTAGCATAGGTACACATCTTCCCAAGGGGAGTACTTCAAAGGTGACCCTAGTGATATTCAGCAAAGAGGTGTGTAGTATTTTTTTCTAGGATGAGTTCGTGAACTTATTGGTAAGACCTTGTGTATTTATATACATAGGGTGAATATATATAACATATTTTCTTACATGTAAACAGAGTTTATATGTGTAACATAAAAACTATTGTACTACATTGTTCTATAACTTGATTTGCAAATCTTTTTCTATTTAGACAATTATGTGAATGTAAATAATATATACAAATAAAAATAACAGCATATTACAGATATTTATGACATGCTTTTCTTACCAATATATTTTAGATGAATTTCTACATTCACATAGCTAATTTTTATATTTATGAAATTGTATTCATTTTATAATCATAACATTTGTCCACGTGTGCCATGAATTCATCTTTCCCCATTATACAACATTGAGTTGTTTCTAAATTCTGGCTATTTTAAACTGTGTTGAAATAAACATCTCTATTTGCATATATTTGGGCATGTGGAAGAAAAAAATGATAAATCCTGTTCTTTAATGCAAAAACTCTAGAGCCTCTCTCTCTTAATTCCTTTCTGGCTTTCTGTAATCTCGTTGCTTTTTTAAGTTCAGCCCTGAGTAATAACTGATGGATGGAGCCACATGTAGTGAGTTTCTCAATGGCATTTAAAGAGGTTAGGCAGTTATTGACACAGGTACCATGTGGGCATCAAGACACAGTAAGTAACTGTTTGTAGCTGAAAGCTAAAAATGAAGGGAGGACCTGTTTGTTAGGCATTTAATGTGGAAATCCCAAGAATGAAAAATCGAGTGTCCTTATGATCTTGTATATCAGAATTTTGCCCTTAAAAAAAAAACTTTATTTTTTAAAGAGATGTTTTAAGACTCACAGCAAAACAGAGAGGAAGATAGATTTCCCACACACCCCCCAGTCAAGTGTGGCCTCTCCCATGATGGTATTCCCCACTGGAATCCTACATTTATCACAATTAAGGACCATCATCTGTCATTGTCATTTAAAATTCGTAGTTCACATGAGGACTCACTCTTGGTCTTGAGCCTTCTGTGGGTTTTGACAAAAGTGTAATGACATGTGCCCACCTATCCACCCTTACTGTATCATACAGAGAGTGTTTTTCACTGCCCTAAACACCTTCTGTGTCTTGTCTTTCATCTTCCCCTCTCCCCAGCCTCTGGCAACCACTGATCTTCTTACTTTCTTCCTAGGTTTGTCTTTTCCAGAATGTCATATGATTGGGAATCATACAGTATGAAACCTTTTTGGTTTGGCCTCTTTTACTTAGTGATATGCCTCTAGAGTTCCTCCATGTGTTTTCATGGCTTGATAGCTCATTTCAATTTAGTGGTGAATAGTATTCCATTAGCTAGATGTACTACAGTTTATTGATTTATTTACCTGAGCAAGGGTGTCTTGGTTGCTTCCAAGTTTTGATGATTACAAATACAGTTGTAAAAGACGTCCATGTGCAGGATTTTGTGTGGGCATGTTTTAGACTTCTTTGGGTGAATGCCAAGGAGCATGATCATGTGGTAAGAGTTTGTTGAGATTTGTAAGAAACTTCCCAACTGTCTTCCAAAGTGGCCATACTGTTTTGCATTCTCACCAGTAATGAATGAGAATTCCTGTTGCTCTGTCTCCTAAATAATATAGTGTTGTCAGTGTTTTGAATTTTGGTCATTCTAATAGGTGTGTATAGTGATATTTTGTCGTTGTTTAAATTTGCATTTTCTTTTTTCTTTGAGTCGACGTCTCACTGTGTTTGTCACCCAGGCTAAAGTCCAGTGACATGCTCTCTCTCACAGCTACTGCAACCTCATCCTGCTGAGACTACAGGCATCTGCCACCACGCCCAGCTCATTTTTTGGTCTGTTGTAGTGACAGGGTCTTGTCAAGTTGCCCAGACTGTGCCAGAGTCCAGCTCCGACAAGAGTGTCAGGGCCTGACTGGGGAGAATCGGGAAGCGGCGAAAAAGAAAAGACGAAGACGACAGGAATCCTCTTCCTGGGGAGAGCTCAAGACTCTGCCAATTTTTATTCAATTCTTACAGCTTATATAGTTTTTTACTGACCCCTCTACCCCACAAAATGTATCCCATG
>NW_007151188.1:0-730 GCF_000164805.1 Carlito syrichta | reverse complement strand
CTACTATGAATTCTTAATACTATTAATTTAGAAATTTAACTTTCTTAATTTGAATTGCCTTATCTATATTATTTGCTATTTTCTTATCACCTATTTACATTTTATATTTCTAAATGAAACATGTCTAAATCTACACTTATATATGAAACTAATCTTACTTCTAATCCTAAATATTTTAATTTTAAACCTACACTAAGTGTATATAATTTTAAGTTTACCTTAAAACTTAATTATTTCCTATTCCTTATATTTAACTAATACCTACATCTATAATAAACATTTATCTTTTAAGTATAACTGCTATCTATTTAATTCTAATCCTTACTTTAATTTTAACCTTCTTTCTAATTAAACTATAATATTTCTTAAATCAAAAGGCATGTCTGTGACTTGTTTGTCCAAAAACACCTGTTTGTGGATATACTCTGTCTCAGTTTCTCACTCCCTCATCAATCACAACTGTCGATGTTGTTACTTATAAAGGGTGTGAGGAAGTACTTGTTTTTCCTTTTTAGCCAAAGGTTGCAAATTTTGCATTCCCTTGTCCCTTCAGGGGGGAAATTTTTTGCTGTTGAGCCCTTTTTACATTTTTATACATAGGTTTATTGCTAATTCCACATCCTTGCACATTCTAAGGGTCACCCTTTTTGCTGCAATCTCACCTCCATTATGCCTATGTATAATTTTTGCTGTCAAATGCCATCATCCATTTGTGCATCTATTATCTCAG
>NW_007151187.1:0-610 GCF_000164805.1 Carlito syrichta | reverse complement strand
TGGGAAGTGGGTGATCATTTTTTGTTCTTTTCCTATCTTCTGTGCTTAATACATTTTTATTAAGCGTCTCCTGTATAGCTGGTCTGGAATCTGCATAATCTCTTAGGGATTGGATCTCTAGGAAAGTTTTTAATTCTCCATCACTGATGAAGCTGAACTTAGCTGTGTAGGAAATTCTTGGGTAAAATTGTTTATCTTTCAGGACTTTTAATATTGGACTCCACTCCCTTCTAGCTTGTAGTGTTTTGCCAATAGGTCTGCTGCTATTCTGATTGGTTTTCTCCAGTAGGTAGTCTGGCCTTTCTCTTTTGCTGCCTTTAGAATTTTTTCCTTTTTGCCTACTTTGTGAAGGCAAATTACTATGTGTCTAGGGGTTGGTTTTCTTATTTGATGTCTTGTGGGGTTTCTCTGTATCTCTTGCATTTGGATGGTCACATATCTGGTGAGATGGGAAAAATTTTCTTGGATAACTTCCTGGAATACTTGCTCGAAGGAGTTCTCCATTTCCCTTTCTTCTTCTGGGATTCCACTCAGACATAGGATTGGCCTCTTGATGTAATTGAAAATCTCTTGGAGGCTTTGTTCTTTCTTGCTGAGTTTTTTTTCTAGG
>NW_007151186.1:0-322 GCF_000164805.1 Carlito syrichta | reverse complement strand
CCAAGGACATGAGTGCAAGTGATGCCGGAGGTTGAGGATGCAAGTGCAAGTGATGTTGGAAGCCAAGATCATGAGCTTGGGTGACAGCGAAGGCTGAGGGCACAAGTTCAAATGATGGTAAAGGTTGAGGGTGCAATCATGGGTGAAGACAGAGCCAGAGGGCTTGAGCGTGGGTGATGGAGGAGGCCAACGGGGTCAACATGAGTGAGAGTGGAGGCTGAGGGTGCCAGTGAGGGTGACTTCAGAGGCTGAGGGTGTGAGCATGAGAGAAGGCGCTGGTGAGGGCATGAGTATGAGGGATGGTGGAGGCCAAGGGCAAGAG
>NW_007151185.1:0-376 GCF_000164805.1 Carlito syrichta | reverse complement strand
GGCTGAGGGTGCCAGTGAGGGTGACTTCAGAGGCTGAGGGTGTGAGCATGAGAGAAGGCGCTGGTGAGGGCATGAGTATGAGGGATGGTGGAGGCCAAGGGCAAGAGTAAAGGGATGCACAGGTCAAGGGTGCAAGTGAAAGTGATGGTGTGGGCCAAGAACTCAAATGGGAGTGATGATGTCAACCTAGGGTGAGAGCATGAGTGATGGTGGAAGCTGAGGGTATGAGTGCCAGTAAAACTGGAGGTCACGTGCACAAGCAAGAGTACATCATAGGTTGAGGGCATGAACTTGAGGGTTGGGAGAGGCTAAGGGAATGAGTGCAAGAGATGGTGGTTGCTGATGGTATTGGCCAAGGGCACAAGCGCAAGGGACA
>NW_007151184.1:0-486 GCF_000164805.1 Carlito syrichta | reverse complement strand
AGGTGTGAATGTGTGTGGTGAAGCAGGCTGAGGAAGTGAGCACAGGTGACGGTGGAGGCAAGGAGCATGAGCTTACACCCTCAACCTACATTGTCATCCATGCTTGCACCCTCAGCTGACACCATTACTTGCACTCTCACCCTCAGCTGAAGTCCTCACTTGCGCTCGCACCCTCGGCTTCTGCTGTCACTGCTGTCACTGCTGATGCCCTCAGCCACTGTCCTCCCTTGAGCTTGCACTCTCAACCTCCAGTGTCACTCACACTCGTGCCTTTGGCCTCTGCTACTAATCATATTTACACTTTCTGCTGGTGCTGTCACTCATGCTTGCGCCTCGACCACCACCATCCCTTTTGCTCACAGTATCGGCTGATGCCATCACTCTAGCTGGTCCCCTTGGACGACACTGTCATTAAAGCTCACACCTTCCTCCACCACTGTCCCTTGTGCTAGTGCCCTTGGCTGATGCCTTCACCCATGCTTGCAC
>NW_007151183.1:0-971 GCF_000164805.1 Carlito syrichta | reverse complement strand
ATCTATCACCTGAGCTCATGCTCCCTGTCTCCACCATCACCTGTGCTCACTTCCTCAGCCTGCTTCATCACACACATTCACACCCTCGGCCTTTGCCATCCCTCACACTCGTGCCCTCAGCCTCTGGCATCACTCGCACTTATGTCCTCGACCCCTGGCATCACTCATGCTCAGGCCGTTGACCTCCCTTGTCACTCCTGCTCACACTGTCACTTCACTCATGTCCTTGGCCAAAGCCATCACTCATGCTCACACCCATGGCCACAGCCATGACTGACACCATCACTCATGCACCCTTGGTCACTGGTGTCCCTTGCGTTCGTGCCCTTGGATTATTGTTGGGAGCCAACATCTATAGCTACATGGCTGAGGCCTGTAAAGGCCATCTGGAAGATCGCCTCTGACATAGGATATCAGTTATACCTATAATATTGGCGTGTGATTAGTGACCAGTGTGCATACATGGCAGTAAAACTTATAAGTAAATCTCAATACACCTGATGGAAAGTGCATAGCAGAATTATTTCTCTCTGTCTTTCTAAGTTTTACTTCTTTCTAGATATTTTTTAACTTCTATTTCCTGGTAGACTGGGTAGTCAGCTCCTGTTCCCGAAAGCTGTTTCCCCTAGGGCTAAGATTAGAAACTAAATTACCATGATAGTTTTGTCGCCCTGCCCCTAGCCAGGCAGAACGTTTTCTTTTGTTTCATTAATTACTGAAACTCTGTCTGCTTCAGCCCATGGCCGCCATCTTGGCAACCCTGCATTTCCTTGTTCAAGAGTGTGACAGCTACTATTTGATTTTTAGAGTAGACTTGTTAGGATAAAATATATACATATACACTCATAGTTGCATAAATTTATGCTTGCTGTTTTGTTTCCTTTTGCTACATTATTCAAATATAATAATTACTATACGATTTATAAAAGAATTAATGATGAGGTATTAGCTTATAGGATATAGCATAGTAT
>NW_007151182.1:0-840 GCF_000164805.1 Carlito syrichta | reverse complement strand
CCTATCATAATACTACAAAAAAGGGATTGGCTAGAGTAGAACACTGCCAGGGGAGCAAGGGGGCACATAACATCAATAAGAGTGCATGATCCCAAACCAGGTGAAGCAAGGACCAATTAGGAGGCCCAAACTTCACCTATATGATGACCACGTATGTACCTAATCCTGAACTGGAATTCACATCTTTAAAATAAAAAATTATATGAAATAAATATATATAATTAAAAATTATGCATATTAAATTATATATATTTCAAGGAGGGAACCCCCCCGAAAAGAATTACTTTTTGGAAAGTGAGCCCCTTGTAGTGCAGGCTTCCCCTGCCAGCTAGGCATTCCCGGAACTTCTGCATTCATGTACCAGCTAGCATTGTTGTGAGAAGCTGTGTTCAGCTTCAGTGAATTTGTTTTGAAGATTCTCTCAGCATGTTTGCCCATTTCATGGTGGGTAATTTACGAGCACACCTATTCACATCATGTTGTTTGGCAATTTTTGACCAAAGTCAGTATGAATCCTGTACCCACCCTCTCTATCCACCCAGCCTCACTCAACTGACTTTTTTGTTACCCCAGTCGAAAAATGTGCATAAAGGAAAATATGTTTGCTGATGTGGAAGGGGTGAAACAAAAAACAGCAGAATCACTTAAAGGCATCAGCAATGACAAGTTCAAAACTGTTTTGAGCATTGGAAAAAGCATATTGATAGGTGCATTGCATCAGACAAAGAGTACTCTAAAGGTGACTAAAGTTTGAACATTTAAGAATAAATACACAATTTTTAATATGTAAGTTCATGGTTTTATAAATAAAAACTAGAAATATATTCATTCTACTCACTG
>NW_007151181.1:0-716 GCF_000164805.1 Carlito syrichta | reverse complement strand
TTCATGGTAGATTAAGGAAGGAGGGGGTGGGGAGCACAGGTAACAGAGGATGCCACCCCCAAAATGTGAACTTGGCATCAAGGGTTCTTCTGAGCTGGAGGCAATTGAGAAGAAAGCAAGTACAAGAGCTCCTGCTCTCCCCCATGTCTGCCTCAGAGCAGGACACATATTACAAAGGTGTCCCCCCTCCTACCAGGAAAGACAAAAGTTCATCACCAGTGATGGCATTTGACACTTATCAGTCCAGAGTCAGTGCCAGAGGAATCTGTGTAACAAATGTTCCAGCTACCTTTCCCTCAGCTACAGAAGCTAGAAGGGTAGGAGGAAAAATAATGTCTTTCTCTACAGAAGGAAAGGAGGTGACAGAATGGAGGATGGATGGTGCATAGTTTAATGAATAGATGGGTGATGAACAGGTGGTTGTGTGAATACATGATGAACGAATGGATAGTTGGCTAGGTGGATGAGTAAGTGGATGGATGTTTAAATGGATGATTGGCTGAGTGGGTGAGTGAGGTGATGGATGATGGATCGATGGATGATGGTTGATGAACAGTTAGCTGGGTGGATAGATGAGTGAGTAGATAGATGAATGGATGGCTAGATAGACGGATGGGTGATAAATGGTGGGCCAAGTGGATGAATGATGGGTGGATGGTTGAATGTATGATTGGCTGGGGGGGGGAGTGAGTGGATGATGACAGATGGATGGATGG
>NW_007151180.1:0-842 GCF_000164805.1 Carlito syrichta | reverse complement strand
GAGGAAAAATAATGTCTTTCTCTACAGAAGGAAAAGGAGGTGACAGAATGGAGGATGGATGGTGCATAGTTTAATGAATAGATGGGTGATGAACAGGTGGCTGTGTGAATACATGATGAACAAATGGATAGTTGGCTAGGTGGATGAGTAAGTGGATGAATGTTTAAATGGATGATTGGCTGAGTGGGTGAGTGAGGTGATGGATGATGGATCGATGGATGATGGTTGATGAACAGTTAGCTGGGTGGATAGATGAGTGAGTAGATGGATGATGAATGGATGGCTAGATAGACGGATGGGTGATAAATGGTGGGCCAAGTGGATGAATGATGGGTGGATGGTTGAATGTATGATTGGCTGGGTGGGTGAGTGAGTGGATGATGACAGATGGATGGATGGATGAGTGATTAATGGTTGAATGGGTGGATAGATGAGTGATAAATGGTTGGATGGGTGGGTAGCTAAATAGATGGGAGGCAGGGAGGGAGGGAGGACATGACAAGCAAGATACCTAAAAGATTCTTCCTAATGCAATATATGTCTGCTGCCAAGTATTCACATGAGTGGGAGGTGAGGATAACAATAGCATTAGTGACTATCAAACAAAAATAGCTTAAAATTCTCTTTAGTTTCTGCTATACATTAAAATATATTTAATGTGCATTAACTACACATGAGTAATCCCCTCAAGGTGGGGTGTGGCTTTATCCTCCAGCACACACCTCTTCTTTGTGGGCTGGGTACTGAGGTTCAGCTTGACCCACATGGCCTTCTCTCATCCTCATCACCCTCAGAGTAGCATTTGCTCACATCTACAGGCTGATACCAGCCATGGACACACA
>NW_007151179.1:0-772 GCF_000164805.1 Carlito syrichta | reverse complement strand
CTCTTGTACTTGCTTCTTCTCAATTGCCTCCAGCTCAGAACAACCCTGATGCCAAGTTCACATTTTGGGGGTGACATCCTCTGTTACATGTGCTCCCACCCCTCCTTCCTTAATCTACCATGAAGGGTTTCCCACAGAGAAAGAAAGACATATAGAAGAATACAGCAAATATTTGTTCCCCGAGTTTTGCCCAAGCCTGACATTTTGTCGTGTTTACTGGAACTGTTTTAAGGGAATAAATGGCTTGAGTAACCTGGCAAGTGCCACCAACCCCTTCCTTCCTCCAACAGAGAAACTTTTTCCTGAGTCCAGCATCTGTTTTTCTGGGTGACAGCTTCTGCATTGTTCCAGCGGATGATGATAGCCATATGCAGTCTTTAGGGCTGTTCTGAGTCTTCCTGATCTTTCTCTGGAAGTGATAGCATGACTCCTGCAGATCGCTTTCTCTTTGCTGAGTCATATATTTTGGGGGCAGATCCGTATATACCCTAGGTTCATTCATTCTCACGGCTGTGGAGTCCATGGGAAGAAGAGACTGCAGCTTGACCAAGCAGTCCTTAAATGATTCACGTGGCTGTACATCCTCATCTGCTTAGTACACCATTGTAAGTTGTACAGGGGACACCCTTGTACACCTTTCCATGCGCACATGGCCTTATCCTGACTTACAGAATTCATGCAGAAGTAGAATTGTTGGCTCAGCAGGACAAGCCATCCACCAGGTCCCTGGCATTTGTGCCAACTTCTAGCCAACCTTTTATGCACCCCTACC
>NW_007151178.1:0-834 GCF_000164805.1 Carlito syrichta | reverse complement strand
CAGGGCTGACTGTGATGTTGATGGATATCTTGATCGCTCTGTCCTGAAGGCCACCTTAAGTGGAGACTGTCTGTTCTGTGGCCTCACAGGCGTCTTTGCCTTGGGGCACAAGTCTGAAGGGTGGAAGCAGGACTTCTGGGGCGCTTGGCTGAAGGCATGGGATGAACATGCCTGGTGGCCACCATTGAAATATCCCATGAATCACAGGCCGGAAAGCCCCTATTTCTCTCCCATCCCTGAGGATGACTCCTCGGGCTGGGTGGCCGTGGTGATGGTGGTAGTAGTGGTGCTGATTATTATTATTTAGAGTTGGAATACCACTCTGTCAATGAGGCCGGAATGCAGGGGCATGCTCACGGCCACCGTGGACTACACCTGCTGAGCTCAGGCGAACCTCCCGCCTCGGTCCCCCAAGTGACTGGAACCACAGGCCTGTGCCACCACACCCTGCTAATATTTGGATTTAATTTTGATGGCTGAGATGAGGTCTCACCCAATGTTCCAGGCTCTTGACAAACCTGCAGGCTCAGGCTGTCCACTTGTCTGGGCCTCCAAAAGGTCAGGATGCCATGCTGAGCCCCTGAGTCTGGGATGTGGTGGTGGTGGTTCGTATTATTATTATGAGACAGAATCCAAGTCCGGAGTCCAGAAGCCTGCTCTCGGCCACCATGGCCTCCATAGGCTGGGTTACAGTAATCCTCTCACCGTGGCCTCCCGAGTGGCCAGAACAACAGGTGTGCACCAACACGCTCAGCTCACTTTTTTTTGCTTCTTCTAGAGATGAGGTCTCGCCAAGGTGCCTGGTCTGGTCTTGAACCTGGGGTCTCAGGCCAT
>NW_007151177.1:0-5887 GCF_000164805.1 Carlito syrichta | reverse complement strand
TTTCATTTGTTGTAACTCAGAATGAATGGGTTTATTTGATCGCTGCATTTTTAATAATGGCAAAAAATGTATTCAGTTTTAGTATACTTATGTAAATATCTTCTTTTCCGTATCAACCTCTTGTATTATTATTTTCTGTGATCTATGATTTTCAATTGTTAAAGATTATTGGAACATGGAAACTGATTTTGAACATCACCAAAATTAACTCAAAATCTTTTGGGGTATTTGTTAAACAGAATATATATTTAACAAATGAAGCCATCAGTGAAGAAATTAGCATTCACAGCCTTTGTCTTGTAATGGATTTGGAATTGGATCAAGTATAGATTGTAAGAGCACTTGAGAACTACTTATGTAATCTACCTTTGTAAACATGAAATTTTACATTTCTTTTCCAAAAGCATGGCCCTCATTTGAGTTGGATAAACTTTTCTTTTCTTTTCTTTCTTTTTTTTTTTTTGAGTTGGAGTCTCACTCTGTCACCCAGACTGGCGTGCAGTGGCCGCTCCCGGTCACCGCAGCCTCGACCTGCTGGGCTCCGGCGATCCTTCCGCCTCAGCCTTCCAAGTAGCCGGAACTACTGGTGTGCGCTACCATGCCCAGCTAATTTTTGAATTGTATTGTAGAGATGAAGTCTCGCCTGCCCAGGTGGGTCTCGAACCCACGGGCTCAGGCAATCCACTCACCTCAGCCTCCCAAAGGCGCAGAATGACAGGCTGAGCCACCGAGCCTGGCTGTGGATAAACTTTTCTAGAGGTTCCACTTGGGGCCCTTCCCAATGCTGTCTGACTCTCAGAGAGAGAGAGAGATCATGTTTTCATATGCTGGGTATATTTCAATGAATGCTCTACATTCTTATTATTAACAAAGCATGTTTGCTCAGAAATAATGAATATAAGGAGATCCCCCCCAAACCCAGAATTTAATTATTAAAAATTATTTATTCTTACCTGTTTAAACTTCAGTCACCAACAAAGTACTCTGCCATACACTTATCAAGGTGCTTTTTCACTACTCAAAACAGATTTTCGTTTGTCAGTTTTGATGCCTTTTAGTGCTTCTGCCATTTTTTTGTTTAATGTTTTCCACATGGGCAAAACATTTCCCTTTAAGGACTTTTTTTCCAGGAAACAACAACAAAAAAATTGCTTGGGCAAGATCAGGTGAATAGTGAGGATGGGACATGGGGGTCATGTTTTTTGTCCAAAACTCCTGAGTACTAGGTGTAGTGCTGACTGTTGCTGTCATGGTGGAAAAGCCAGTCACCTGTTGGCCACAACTCCGGATGTTTCATCTGCCAATCATGACACAACCTTCTCAAAACTTCCAGATACAAACTTTGGTTGATCTTTTGATCCGGAAGAACAAATTCCAAGTGTACTACAAGGGGCCCACCTTCCAGAAGATAATCCTGATCTTTTGGGGGTCACCCCTCATATATATTTAGCTTTTCAAGTTCATGCTAAAAATTCTGATAATGAAATTCATTTTCTCTTCTTTCTTTTGTAAACTTTAAGTCAATCAAAGGTATAGTTCATTTTGTCTTTTTTGATGGCTAGTACCTAAAAATATAACTATTTGTGATTGGGTTTTATACATTGTGTATTTCTATTTATGTTTGTATTATTTTGCATATTTCTCCCATTTAGCAAACTAAGAAACATTTTCTACTGTAAACCCCAGGAGAATGTAATGATCTCTGTGAATTAGGATGCATTGTTGCAGAATTATACTTTCAGTGCTAAGACGCTTCCTAACTGTTCCTAACTTACCTGTCCCCCTCCCCCCTCCCTGTACATTAGGCTCACTGGGTAGGCTTTCCATTCAAGACTTCACTCTTGTATGCACCACCCTCCCTTTTCTGAAAAGTCTGGAAGTGATCACGAGCATATCCTCTGTGCCATACCTAAATGTTGCTTTCTATTCTACCTCCCCCAGATTTCCAGTTAAGCACTGTGTCTTGGTTGTTTGCCATTTCCTCTTTTAACTGTGATTTCATCATCTTTAGATTGCCCTCCTCTCCCAAACACCACCTGTCTCCAATCTCAGTGTCTTGTGGCAATCACATTGAGCACAAAATAACTATATGTTGAACTGAAGAAACACGTGGAGATAAAGGAAGACATTAGTCATTGCAGACTGATTAATCATGTCTTTTCTCTTTCTTTGTTTTATGTCTAGGTATTCTTGAAATTTTACACTGTGTGTTGGTAGAAAGCCCAGAAGCTCTAAATATTATTAAAGAAGAACATATCAAAACCATTATTTCACTTTTAGACAAGGACAGAAGAAATCACAAGGTCAGTGAACCATTTTATTTCCCTGAATGAGTTCTGGAATGATTTAAAATATATTTTGTAAAATAAGGTAACTTTTAAAAGGTATGCCAAAATTTTCACAAGTATTTTTCATCTCTTAATGATTATCATTTTTTTTTAGTTTATTAATAGCCTTTATTAATAATAGGGGCATAAACAGTTCTCAGTTTGTGTATGGAGAGAAGTTGGAGAATCAGTGGGAAACATACTGTAAAGTTTAAATGATTGAGTCAAATGTAATGAGAAGGAATGTGTTTGCTTTGTGAAAAGTGCTACTGGTGCTTGATTCTGAAAAGGGGATTAGAATTAGTTGAAAGTAATTTCTCTCTTCAGGTTCTGGATATCTTGTGCTCACTCTGTGTTGGGCATGGGGTTGCAGTTTGTTCTAACCAGCATCTCATCTGTGACAATCTCCTTCCAGGAAGAGATCTGTTATTGCAGATGCGTCAACCATGTTAGCAGGTACATTCAGATAAGTAATGTCCTCAAATAGGGAACATAAAAAAACATTCATGTTCTCTCAAAAAGACACTATATGCTCTATTTTTTATTTGGATCTTTTAATATATTTCACCAATGAATACTATGTCTTATCTTCTACCAATGAGATGGGATAACAACACATGAAAAAAACAAAACATGGATTTTCTACAAACACACGTATAAGAGCTTTGGTTCACAGTCATATGTAGATGGTTATAATTGACATTTTCAGGAGCAGGTTGACAGTTATACAGGGAAACAGTCTTATATAGTTATGCTTTGTACTTTCTTAAAATGTAACTGAAAACACTCTTTCATTATCATTTTGAGGTACCCATTTGTACAATAAAAAATAGAATGTCCAAAATACAATACATTCTACAATAAACAAAAAAACTGTATCTTTTGTTAGAGCTGCCTTCCAAGATATCTAATCTTCATTGAGTACCATGTGTCAACAACTATGCTAAGTGCTTTACACATTCTATACAGTTTGTGTTTGTGCTTTCCTAGAAATGACTGTCATCCATGTTTTATAGATGAGAAAACAGGACTTGAAAATGGAACTCAAGTCTAAATTCAGAGACTGAGCTCATAACCACCATGCCACACTGTCTTTCTTATCCGTCCCCCTAAATAAACACATAAATAAATAAATAAATAAGTAGTAAGAAATACGGTTTATCATCAACAAAATAGTATGTGTGATGGCAGTAACTTTGGCACGCTGTTATCTGGCAGCTAGCTATCCAGGAGGCGCTCACTACTTTATCCTGTTTAAACAGAAATATAGGATTTGTTGTATATTTCTATGTTGTGTTTTTGAAACAGCATTGATTTAGGACATTCTTCACAGTTCTTTATAACAGAACTATGCCCTTGAGTGATGTGTTCTTAGACCATCACTCATTCCTAGTATTATCAAAGGGAATATGTTTTCTCCTATGATGGAATTAAATACAACTCACTAAAAATTCTTCGTTCACATCGAAGTGTGGTGAACAACAAAACTGATCCAGTCATCTTGGTTCCTTCACAAACAGTATAACCTGCTTCGGCCTCACACCACATGTGGCACAAAGCTTAGCTTAGAAAAATGTCTTCATGTCCTGGATGAATAGTAATCCATTAACTCTAAAAGCATACTATTAGCCTCTCATTTTGTGCCTTAAATATGATTCATGATATATAATATGCTGATATATAATATGCTTAAGAAAAAATGATATTAGACCCTTGAATGACATTGCCATGGAATCCCCAAAACAAATAGCATTCACGGTATGTTCACTGTAAAACTGCCTCTCACTGTGTACTACCTCAGTGGTTATGTTAATTTTGTATTGTTTAAAAAACTACATATTCGGTATGTGGCATCTTAGAGAAACAGGATTAATATTCAAAATAGTGAGTTGTAAATGAAAACAGTGAAAGTTTTGTTTGGACCTTTCTCATATGCTATTCCTATCTCTTTAAAGCATGAGGCCCAATATTTTTCTGGGCGTCAGTGAGTGTTCTGCTCAGTATAAGAAATGGTACTATGAATTGACGGTGGACCACACAGAGCCATTTGTGACAGCTGAAGCAACTCTCCTGTGCATGGGTTGGGCTTCCACTGAAGGCTATTCTCCCTACCCTGGATGGGGTGAAGAGTGGGGTGGAAATGGTGTTGGAGATGATCTCTTCCCCAGTGGATATGATGGACTTCACCTCTGGTCAGGTAAACACTGTCCACTTTCTTTCACTGAGTTCTAGAAGGAGATCTTTTGCTCTTGCTGTGCATTTCTGAATGCTATTGGTGCTGCCTCTATGGATCCATTTAAAATTCATCTCAGTTAACACCAAGATGACAAGAGTGTTGAATAAAAAACTGAATTTCATTAGGGGAGAAAGAAAACACAATTATAGTACATTTCCAAGGGATTGTAATTGCATATGATCACACTGTATATAAAGAGTGGCATTCCAATTCATGAATGAACTGTGAGGAACTTGTGTGTTTCCTACTTACTTTAATTGGTATATGTAAAGCTTTAGCTTCCAATAGAAAATGAACACAAACCGGGCTCAGTGGCTCAGTCTGTAATCCCATGCCTTTGGGAGGCTGAGGTGAGTGGATTGCCTGAGCCCATGGGTTCAAGACCTGCCTGGGCAGCGAGACCTCATCTCTACAATAAATCAAAAAATCAGCTGGGCATGGTAGTGCATGCCTGTAATTCTGGCTACTCGTAAGGTTGGGGCAGAAGGATTACTGGAGCCCAGCAGGTCGAGGTTGCGGTGGCCGGGAGCGGCCACTGCACTCCAGTCTGGGCGACAGAGTGAGACTCCAACTCAAAAAAAAAAAAAAAGAAAAGAAAATGAACACAAAACAAATCCTGGAAAATAATTGGGAGACATAGACTAAGTTCAACTTCCTGCTGGAGAATGTAAGGGCAAAAATTAGAGATTTGTAAAATGTAATGTAAGTCAATTCATAATCAAATAACACCTTGTTTTAGAAGTATAGAATGATTTTAAAATAACAATATAGTTTATTTCAGCAGTTACCAACTTTCAGCTTTGAAGGCTGGATATATGTTAAAAATGAGTTTTATTTATTTATTTATTTATTTATTTTTGAGTTGGAGTCTCACTCCGTCACCCAGGCTAGAGTGCAGTGGCATGTTCACGGCCACCTGGGCTCTGGAGATTCTTTTGCTTCAGTCTTCCAAGTAGCTGGAACTACAGGTGCGTTGTCGGTGACCTGCACTGACCAGAGGGAGGGTTAGGACCGCACCGGTGAATCAGAGACGGAGAGAAGAAAACTACTCGGAGGCAGCTCTTCTGGGTTCAGCCTGGCCAAGACCGAAGCCGATTTTATTCAAACCTTTTCCAACTTATATACCATTTTCTATACCCTCCAGCAATGTGATAATCACTCACTGGGGGCGTACAAGTTTCGTGCTTTACAAACTATGCATCACAAGAGCACCACGAGATCTGCAGTTTCCAAGCAAACAATTCAAATTCCATGATGCCTGCCGTGCTTACATCAAGGTCACAGGTGCACAATTTCATACAAATCGTTCAAAGTGTTTTTCATA
>NW_007151176.1:0-508 GCF_000164805.1 Carlito syrichta | reverse complement strand
CACCTGGGCTCTGGAGATTCTTTTGCTTCAGTCTTCCAAGTAGCTGGAACTACAGGTGCGTTGTCGGTGACCTGCACTGACCAGAGGGAGGGTTAGGCCCGCACCGGTGAATCAGAGACGGAGAGAAGAAAACTACTCGGAGGCAGCTCTTCTGGGTTCAGCCTGGCCAAGACCGAAGCCGATTTTATTCAAACCTTTTCCAACTTATATACCATTTTCTATACCCTCCAGCAATGTGATAATCACTCACTGGGGGCGTACAAGTTTCGTGCTTTACAAACTATGCATCACAAGACCACCACGAGATCTGCAATTTCCAAGCAAACAATTCAAATTCCATGATGCCTGCCGTGCTTACATCAAGGTCACAGGTGCACAATTTCAATACAAATCGTTCAAAGTGTTTTCCATAATGTTCAACGAATCATTCATATTATACTCTTTGCTCTATACCCTGATTAATACAAAAAACTTTCCTGAGTTAACTCTAGGTTCAATCCAAGTTCAG
>NW_007151175.1:0-756 GCF_000164805.1 Carlito syrichta | reverse complement strand
TTCCCCTTTATTTATTATTTTAGTACAAAACCATGAAACTCGGTGTTAAGCTGAAAAATGTTCCTTTTCAGTACTCTGGAAATAACTGGAAATAGGCACAACAAGACAAGAATTACTGTCCTGCAAATTCTTACATTAATAAGTATAGACAGTAATGACTTTTGATTCGCAAACAATGAGAAGTTATTAAATATGGAGCTAGTCAATTCATAGGATCGGAACTGCTTTTTAGCAACTTATGTCCTGTATGTCTTAATGTAATTTAGTGAGGTTTATATTTAAGTCTGAATGATTTTAAATTTTAAGGATATGATTTTTTTTCTTGTCCCAAGTATGGACAGACTTATTTACCTCCAAAGGAATGAGGCAAATCCACTGAAACTCAGAGTGACATCAGAGAGCCGGTTTTATTTTTAAAATCGCAGGCTCTTGTTTTACTGCTAACGCTGCCTATTATTTTTTTTTTTTAAGCATTAACTTTTATTTTTTAACTTTTAATCTACAATTTTTTGAGTAGCCAATGCAACAGAAATATCCTTAGATAACTGATTAGCAAAGGTAGCTGTATGAACTTCCTTAGATAGAGCTACAGCTGAAACTGTTACTGAAGTAGTAATTGCTATTAATGCTATAATTTTTAAAATTAAGTAGCTAAAAAAAATTTTTCTGTCTTTCTAACATAGCATTAACCTTATATAATGTTTGTAAACCATTTCAGCATATTAACGGGATGACAAAGATATGGGGACCATTAAA
>NW_007151174.1:0-746 GCF_000164805.1 Carlito syrichta | reverse complement strand
TACTGTTTAAATCAGCTGGCTAGCGAGGTAGCAAGTTAGTTAGCTAACTATATAGGTCAACTGTCTAGCTAGTAGCTAGCTAGTTAATCAGCTAATTAAGTCAGCTGGCTAGCCAGGTGACTAGCCAGGTAGCGAGGTAGTTAAGTCAGTTGGCTGGCTCGCTGGATAGCTGGTTAATTCAGCAAGTAAGAGAGCTGGCTAGGAAACTGGCAAGGTAGTTAGCTAGCTAGTTAAGTCAGCTAGGTAGCTACTTGGCTAGCAACTGATGTCATCAAGTTAAGTCTGCTGGTTAGCCAACTGGCTAGCTAGTTAAGTCAGTTAGTTCAGTCAGCTGTCTAGCCAGATGGTTAGGTACGAAGCTCACTAGATAAGTCAGCTTGCAAGCCAGCAGGCTAGCTGTTCAAGTCAGCTAGTTAAGTCATCTGACTAGCCTGATGGCTAGGTAGGTAGCTACCTAGTTAAGTGAGCTGGCAACCCAGCTTGATAGCTTAAGTCAGATAGGTATGTCAGTTGACTAGACAGCTTGTTAAATAGGTAGCCAGCTAGTTAATTCAGCTGGCTAGCCAGCTGACTAGCTTGTGAAGTCAGCTAGTTAAATCAGTTGGAAACAAGCTGGCTAACTAGTTAAGTCAGCTTGTTAAGTCTGTTGACTATCCAACTGGTTAATGAATTAAACAGCTAGTTAAGGCAGGTGGCTATCCATTAGTCTAGCTTGTTATTTCAGCTAGTTAATTCAGCTGGTTAGG
>NW_007151173.1:0-867 GCF_000164805.1 Carlito syrichta | reverse complement strand
CCTGGCTAGCCAGGTGACTAGCCAGGTAGCGAGGTAGTTAAGTCAGTTGGCTGGCTCGCTGGATAGCTGGTTAATTCAGCAAGTTAAGAGAGCTGGCTAGGAAACTGGCAAGGTAGTTAGCTAGCTAGTTAAGTCAGCTAGGTAGCTACTTGGCTAGCAACTGATGTCATCAAGTTAAGTCTGCTGGTTAGCCAACTGGCTAGCTAGTTAAGTCAGTTAGTTCAGTCAGCTGTCTAGCCAGATGGTTAGGTACGAAGCTCACTAAATAAGTCAGCTTGCAAGCCAGCAGGCTAGCTGTTCAAGTCGGCTAGTTAAGTCATCTGACTAGCCTGATGGCTAGGTAGGTAGCTACCTAGTTAAGTGAGCTGGCAACCCAGCTTGATAGCTTAAGTCAGATAGGTATGTCAGTTGACTAGACAGCTTGTTAAATAGGTAGCCAGCTAGTTAATTCAGCTGGCTAGCCAGCTGACTAGCTTGTGAAGTCAGCTAGTTAAATCAGTTGGAAACAAGCTGGCTAACTAGTTAAGTCAGCTTGTTAAGTCTGTTGACTATCCAACTGGTTAATGAATTAAACAGCTAGTTAAGGCAGGTGGCTATCCATTAGTCTAGCTTGTTATTTCAGCTAGTTAATTCAGCTGGTTAGCTAGGAAGCTAGCTATTTAAGTCAGCTAGTTATGTCAGCTAGCTAGCTAGTTAAGTCAGCTAGTTAATTCATCTGACTAGCTAGATAGCTACCTAGGTAGAGAGTTAGTTAAGCCAGTTAGTTAAGCCAGCTGGAGTGCTAAGTAGTTAGCTGGGTAAAGTCAGCTAGTTAAGTCAGCTTGCTATCTAGTTCATTCAGCGAAATTAAGTCAGCTGGCTAGCCAG
>NW_007151172.1:0-712 GCF_000164805.1 Carlito syrichta | reverse complement strand
CAACTGAAGGATTAAGTCAGCTGGTTGAGTCAGCTAGTTAGCTAGTTAGCAAACGGTTTGAGTCAGTTGGTTAAGTAAGCTTGCTAGCTAGTTAGCTAATGAGTTAAGTCAGCTGGATGAGCCAGACAGTGAGTTAGTTAGTTAATGAGTTAAGCAAGCTGGTTGAGTCAATTAGCTTTCTAGTTAGTGAGTTAAGTCAGATAATTAAGAAAATTTGCCAGCATGTTAAATAATGTATGAGCTAACTAGCTAGCTAGCTGGTTAAGTCAGCTGGCTAGCCAGCTGGTTAGCTATTTAAGTCACCTAGTTAAGTCAGCTTGATGGCCAGCAAGTTATCTAGGTAGTTAGGTTGTTAAGTCAGCTAGCGAGTCAGCGGGCTATGTAAGTAGGTAGCTAGTTAAGTCAGCTGGCTAGCCATCCAGCGTCTAGTTATGTCAGCTAGTTAAGTCAGCTGGCTATTCAGCTGTCTATCTAGGTAGATAGCTTGTTAAGTCTGCTGGCCACCCAACTGGCTACTTCATTCAGTCTGCTAGTTAAGTCTGCTGGCTAACCTGCTGACTAGCTAGGTAGCTAGGCAATTAAGTCAGCTGTCTAGACACCTGGCTAGCTAGTTAAGTCAGCCAGTTAAATTAGTTTGTTAGCCAGCTTGCTAGCTAGGTAACTAGCTAGTTATATCTGCTGTGTAGCTTGCTGGTTAGATAGATAAGTCACC
>NW_007151171.1:0-760 GCF_000164805.1 Carlito syrichta | reverse complement strand
CAGGCGGGTCTCAATCCGCGGGCTCAGGCAATCCACTCACTCAGCCTCCCAAAGGCACGGGATTACAGGCTGAGCCACCGAGTCCTTTTTTTAATTTTTAAAAGGATCACCTTAGTTGGGTGAGGTGGCACATGCGTGTCATCCCTGGACATTAGCAAGTAGAGACGAGAGGATTGCCTGAGTTGCTGGTATCCAGTTCAGCCTGGGAAACTAGGCAAGACCTCTACTCTACAATAAATAGAACAATTAGCAGGGCATGGTGGTACATGCCTGTATTTCCAGCTATGTTGTAGGTTAAAGCCTGTAGTTGCAGTTGCTGGGAAGACTGAGACAGAAGGACTGCCTGAGCCAAGCAGACCAAGGCTGGGGTGTCCATGAACATGTCATTGTTCTCCAATCTGGGCAACAGAGTGAGACTGGCTACTCAAAAAATTATTTAGGTTCCTATTTTTGGATGTAAATTTCAGCCAAATGTGACATTCTTTCTATTTTTTTTTTTTTTTTTGAACTGTGTTCCCACTCTGTTTCTGAAGCTGGAATGCAGTAGCACACTCAAATCCACCACAGTCTCTACCTACCTCACTCAGGCAATCCTACCAGCTCAAACTCCAAGTAGCTGGAACTACAGGTGTGCTCCACTCAGCCTGGCTAATATTTTGATTTTTATTGTAAAGATGCGGTCTCACAAAATTGCCCAAATTGGACCTCAACACCTGACTCAGGCCATACGCATGACATGGCATTCGAAAGGGCTGGGCTG
>NW_007151170.1:0-810 GCF_000164805.1 Carlito syrichta | reverse complement strand
CGGGTCTCAAACCCGCGGGCTCAGGCAATCCACTCACCTCAGCCTCCCAAAGGCACGGGATTACAGGCTGAGCCACCGAGTCCTTTTTTTAATTTTTAAAAGGATCACCTTAGTTGGGTGAGGTGGCACATGCGTGTCATCCCTGGACATTAGCAAGTAGAGACGAGAGGATTGCCTGAGTTGCTGGTATCCAGTTCAGCCTGGGAAACTAGGCAAGACCTCTACTCTACAATAAATAGAACAATTAGCAGGGCATGGTGGTACATGCCTGTATTTCCAGCTATGTTGTAGGCTAAAGCCTGTAGTTGCAGTTGCTGGGAAGACTGAGACAGAAGGACTGCCTGAGCCAAGCAGACCAAGGCTGGGGTGTCCATGAACATGTCATTGTTCTCCAATCTGGGCAACAGAGTGAGACTGGCTACTCAAAAAATTATTTAGGTTCCTATTTTTGGATGTAAATTTCAGCCAAATGTGACATTCTTTCTATTTTTTTTTTTTTTGAACTGTGTTCCCACTCTGTTTCTGAAGCTGGAATGCAGTAGCACACTCAAATCCACCACAGTCTCTACCTACTTCACTCAGGCAATCCTACCAGCTCAAACTCCAAGTAGCTGGAACTACAGGTGTGCTCCACTCAGCCTGGCTAATATTTTGATTTTTATTGTAAAGATGCGGTCTCACAAAATTGCCCAAATTGGACCTCAACACCTGACTCAGGTCATACGCATGACATGGCATTCGAAAGGGCTGGGCTGATAGGCTTCAGGTACCATTTTTTAAAAAATGTCTTGTTTAACTGGGTGAGGTTGC
>NW_007151169.1:0-1066 GCF_000164805.1 Carlito syrichta | reverse complement strand
TTCCATTTTTACCAAATTTTGCAACCAAAATTGTCAAAGAATTGAAGAAGGAAGAAACAGAACATTTAGAAGAACTCTGTAGGAAAAATAAATTTTGTGCCAACGTTGAGTTTACTATGCATATTTTAGAGAGACGTAGACTTTGATAGTACAATGGGTAATTTTATATGTCAGCTTGACTGGGTGAAGGAATGCCCAGATAGCTGATAAACATTATTTCTGAGTGTGTCTGTGAGGGAGTTTTCAGAAGAGATTCACATTCAAATAAGTAGACTGAGTAAAGAAAATCCTTCCTCACCAATATAGGCACCCATCATCCAATGTTTTGAGGGTTCAAACAGAACAAAAAGGCACAGAATGTATGATCTCTCTCTCTCTCTCTCTCTCTACTTCATCTGGCACAGCTCTCACCTCTTCCTGTCTCTAACATCTGAAGTCATAATTGTTGGGCCTGTGGGACTTACATAATTGGCTCTTCTTGTTCTTAGGCTTTCAGACTTGGACTAAATTGCAACACTGACTTCCCTGGTTCTCCAGCTTGCAGATGGAAATGGTTGGGGTTGGATTTCTCAGCCTCCATAATCATGTAGCCAATTTCCATAATAAATCTCTCTCTCTCTCTCTATCACTCTCTCTCTCTCTCTAAGGGGCCCTGACTAATACAGACAGCTAAAAAAACAAACCAAAACACTGTATTGGAAAATTAGAAAATGTGCTACTTTGAGGAACTAAATTGCCCTTGCAAAAGTGTTCATTGTCTTAATTAAAATAATAGACATAATTTCTATTTATAGAAAAAAGATGTCTTGGAGAAAAAGAACGGAGAATTTATTTATTATTCATATGCAGTATATATATAGAGAGATAGAATGCCTTCTCTCTTTGTATGAATCAGTTTTGCATTTCTATAAAGGAATATCTCAGTCTGGGTAATTTATAAAGAAAACAGGTTTATTAGCTCACTGTTCTGCATGACACTGCCATCTGCTTGGCTTCTGGTGAGGTCTCAGAAAAGTTTTTACTCATGATGAAAAGTGAGGGGAGATGGCATGTTGCATGGTGACAG
>NW_007151168.1:0-775 GCF_000164805.1 Carlito syrichta | reverse complement strand
TTAAATCAGGCACACAGAAAAAAGAGAATTGGGGCCATATACATAAACCAAAATAACATGGATATTTCCAAAGTAGTAAGTATTTAGGCTCCTCATTAGTATAAAAATTTAGATAATTGAAAATTCTGGGAAAATGACGATGATCTTAGCTAATGCTATTTTCAAATCCTGTTAGAAAAACAACTCAGAGGATATTACATAATACTAAAAACATCCAAAATTTCTAAACTAAAGAAAGTGCTAAAATAGTATGTGGTTGTGCTATAACAAAGCTCCGACAGGATTCGGTGAACAAAAAAATAAAACACTACTTCGTGGGCAACACAATCAGGTCCCCTCCCATTTGTGGGAGTTTCGCTGTCCTCTCAATAAACGCTGCTTTACAAAAAAAAAGAGAAGACTAACTCGTTTAGTGGATTTTTGAATGGTCACTTCTCCCCTGGAGAAGTTTTTGGATAGGTGTGAACACATGGTTTTATTCACTTCTTGGGAATAAAATCCACATGTCTACCGCATTTGGCAGAGCACTGTAAACAAGCCCTTGAAGCCTAATTATTGCTCAGTAGTCAAGGTCCCCCCATTATGATATCAAAGTTCTGAGGCTGATGTCATAAATAACAATTTGACATGCTTGTATCCCTGACTTTGCTTACATCTTCATTGTAAAAATTAGACTTTTGGGCAATTTACAGATTCAATGAAATAACTATGATGTTAAAATCATTCTTCTCAGACCTGGAAATTACAATAAAGAATTCATATGAGCCGGTCTTGG
>NW_007151167.1:0-693 GCF_000164805.1 Carlito syrichta | reverse complement strand
GAATCATAATAAACATTTTAAAAAGCGAATGAATGAAGATAACCCCGAGATGAAATAAATGAATGAATCAATAAATAAAAAATATTTTTAAAAATGAGTGAATGAACGAACGAATGAAAGCCCTCCCTCCCAGTCCCTCCGGGCTCCCCATCAGGAACTGTTGTTGCCGTTTATCGTTGGGGGAGGGGGGGCAGGACCACAGCCTCCACCTACCCGCGGAGGCCCCCTACATGGGTTGGATCCTCCCACCCACGAGCCTTCCGGGTCCCTAATATCCGGGCGAGGAACCCGGTGGGCGTGGCCTCGTCGGGAACTTCCACCCAGACCCACCTGCGCCCACGAGACCTCGCGAGCCGCAGCTGGGTCGGGGACGGGCTGGGAGCTGACCGGGAGGCCGGCCCTCCGCAACCGGGTCATCCGGAACCATCCTCCCTCCCTCCCTGTCCCGCATCCGCTCCCGTACTCACAGTCTCCCGGCTCCCGGTGTCCCGCTGTCCTCCCCACGGACTCCCGGGACGAGCGGGCCACAGGGCGAGAGAGAGAGAGGATGAAAGGACGATACGCGACACGCGGGGGTCCCGGGGAGCAGGGTAGAGCAGCAGAGAACCACCCAGCTCTGTGCGCAGGCGCAGGAGGCGTAGCTCCCGTCAGAGAAAGGAAGCCGCCTCCTCACTTCCGGCTCCCTTCTGATTG
>NW_007151166.1:0-746 GCF_000164805.1 Carlito syrichta | reverse complement strand
CCGCTGTCCTCCCCACGGACTCCCGGGACGAGCGGGCCACAGGGCGAGAGAGAGAGAGGATGAAAGGACGATACGCGACACGCGGGGGTCCCGGGGGAGCAGGGTAGAGCAGCAGAGAACCACCCAGCTCTGTGCGCAGGCGCAGGAGGCGTAGCTCCCGTCAGAGAAAGGAAGCCGCCTCCTCACTTCCGGCTCCCTTCTGATTGGGCGATATCTAACATCGCGCCTCCTGATTGGATAAACCTTCAGGACGCACCCTCTCAGGTCTTCACTGATAGGAGATGCAAAACGAGAGGGCCTCCGTAGGCCAAAAGGCGCTTAGATTTCTCCTTGTCCCGGCGTTTGAGCGGAAGGCGTGCGAGGGAGGGGGTTCCCTCTCGGGGCATGATGGGAGTTTTCATCGCTGCACGTCAGTGGACCGCTGGAATGTAGGACGACAACGTCTCCTCCGATACGCTAGGCTTTATAGTCCTGCAGCTCCGCGACCCACCGATCGGGAGCCATGTGGACGCGAGAGTTCCCAGCATGCTTTCCGATGAGCCCCGAGTTCCCAGCATGCCTTTCACTGAGCCCCAAAATCCTACACCGCGGCCTCCCACCACGTCCTGAAGCCGGGAGAAATATCAATCCCTTCCTGCTTCATATAGCCCAGGTTTAATCCATTTTCTGTCATTCAAAACCAGAGGTGTGGACCTTAGGGCCTCAGGCGATCAATGAGCGCTAAGGTCTAAACTATCAGGGGGTGG
>NW_007151165.1:0-774 GCF_000164805.1 Carlito syrichta | reverse complement strand
ATAGACAGCTGAGTTAACTAGCTAACTCCCTACCTAGACCACGGGCTTGCCAGCTGACTTAACTACCTAGCTACCTATGTAACCAGCTGGCTAATGATCTGATTTAACTAGATTACTTAACTAGCTAGTTAATTGGCTAGCCAGCAGACTTAACAAGCAAGCTACACAGAGAGGCTACTGGCTAGCCAGCCGACTTAATTCGCTGAATGGACTAGATAGCAAGCTGACTTAACTAGCTGACTTAACCAGCTAGCTACCGCTGAATGGACTAGATAGCAAGCTGACTTAACTAGCTGACTTAATCAGCTAGCTACCGATCACTCCAGCTGGCTTAACTAACTGGCTTAACTAACTCTCTACCTAGGTAGCTATCTAGCTAGCCAGATGAATTAACTAGCTGACTTAACTAGCTAGCTAGCTGACATAACTAGCTGACTTAAATAGCTAGCTTCCTAGTTAACCAGCTGAATTAACTAGCTGAAATAACAAGCTAGACTGATGGATAGCCACCTGCCTTAACTAGCTTTTTAACTAATTAACCATTTGGATAGCCAACAGACTTAACGAGCTGACTTAACTAGTTAGCCAGCTTGTTTCCAACTGACTTAACTTGGCTGACATCACAAAGCTAGTCAGCTGGCTAACCAGCTAAATTAACTAGCTGGCTACCTATGTAGCAAGGCTGTGTAGTCACTGACATACCTATCTGACTTAAGTTATCAAGCTGGGGTTGCCAGCTCACTTAACTAAGGTAGCTACCTACCTAGACATCAG
>NW_007151164.1:8000-9101 GCF_000164805.1 Carlito syrichta | reverse complement strand
GGTTATGTTTCCACTTTCTCAGTACTTTGGATGTATCTACTTAGAAATTGGGAGAAGACTTACAGTGGTGTTGGTTTATGAGGTAAGAACAGTTACCTCATAACTTCATACTTTGCTTATGAAACTTCATATGAACTCCAGAACATGAGCCTCATTCAGGTCTAGACCTTACCCTCATCTATGAGGTAAGAAATAGCAAATGAAAACTGAACTCTATATCTACAACACTTGCCCAAGACAGTATAATAAATCAAAACATTAAAACCTTCACCAGCAAATTATATATATAAAAAATTAACACCATCCTCAAAAACTTAAGAATACAGGGTCAAGGATCCTATCATATCTCCAATTAACTCACTAGTCTGGCATCTCCAGAATCCGCATGGTTAATGACAGACGACACTGGACTACTGCAAACATCATCACTGGTGACCCCACTGACACTGCTGTGAGAGATGTTTTCTCCTTCCTAGAGTAGCAAATAACACAAACTTGGATGCACAGTATGCAGTGTTCATCTGAAAAATGCATTTTTTCAAAGCTAATAAGAAGATGGAGCAATAACAATCTGCATTAACATGGGAACAACAGCAATATTCATTCACAATCCCTCCCCACCCCGTGTGTGTGTGTGTGTGTGTGTGTGTATGTCCCTGTTTGTGTGTGTGTGTGTGTGTGTGTGTCTGTCTGAATGTCTCCTTCCCCCTTCCCCTCCTTACCTGAATGCACTCCTGAGGGATCTGGACCTTCTTAACTTTGTTCAGATATTACATTGCTCTAATCTATTGGTGGAGGAATTACCTTCCTGGCAGAAACAATGGACTCTGATCTGCAGGAAGGACAGATGCTGTTACATGATGGAGCCACCAGAACATTTCTGCCACCAAGGTGACCCAATGGACCACCTCTTGGTACTCTGTTACCTAAGTTTAATGAGGCCAGTACAGCAAGTTCCCCGTGGCCTGAGAAGGGTGTAGTAGCCAGAGGCCTTATGCAGTAATGCTTTTTCCCTCCTTGCCTGCCTCTGACTCCATGCACAGGACTGCCCCTGTGTGGATACCTTCTTCAGTAGAGTCATACTTGGATGTTTCACCCCAG
>NW_007151164.1:6262-7543 GCF_000164805.1 Carlito syrichta | reverse complement strand
GCACGAGCTAGCACGCCTGGCTAATTTTTTGATTTATTATAGAGATGAGGTCTCACCAAATTGCCCAGGTGGGTTTCGGACCCACGGGCTCAGGCAGTTCACTCACCTCAGCCTCCCAAAACGCGGGATTACAGGTTGAGGCACTGAACTCGGCTTCTTTTCTTTTCTTTCCTTTTCTTGAGTTGGAGTCTCACTCTGTCACCCAGACTGGTGTGCAGTGGCATGCTCCCTACCACCGCAGTCTTGCCCTACCGGGCTCTGTGTGATCCTTCTGCCTCAGCCTTTCAAGTAGCCAGAACTACAGGCACGCACAACCACACCTAGCTAATTTTTGATTTATTGTAGAGGTGAGGTCTCGCCATGTTGTCCAGACAATCTTGAATGTGCGGGCTCAGGTAATCCACTCACCTCGGCCTCCCAAAGCACTGAGATTACAGGCTGAGCCACCGAGCCCAGCCTACAATTTCTTCACCCATGATTTGTAGTTCTCCTTGTAAAGATCTTTGCCTCCTTTATTACGCCTATTCCTAGGTATTTTAGCTTTTTGGCTGCTGTTGTAAATGGGATTGGGGTCTTCACTTGATTCTCAGCTTGATAACTCTTAGGGTATAGCAGTGCTACTGATTTGTGTGTTTATTTTATATCCTGAAATCTCACCAAATTAATTTACCAAGTCCAGGAGTCTTTTGGAGGAGTCTTAAAGATTCTCTAGCTATAAGATCATATCATCAGCATTCAGAGTTAGTTAGATTTCCTATTTTCCAATTTGGATACCGCTTATTGCTTTCTGTTGCCTGGTTGCTCTGGCTAGGCCTTCCAGTACTGTGTTGAGTAGGAGTTGTGAAAATGGGCATCTTTGCCTTGTTCCAGTTTTGAGGAGCATTCTACTTTTTCCAATTTAGAATGGCAATGGCTGTGGGTTTATCATATGTGACTTTTGTTTTTTTGAGGAATGTTCCCTCTACGCCTATTTTGCTGAGGGTTTTTAACATAAAGGGATCAACTGCTTTTTCTGCATCTATTGGAATGTTCATATGTTTCTTGTCTTTAATTATGTGTATGTAGTAGATGGTGTTTGTTGATTTGTGTGAGTTGAAACACCCTTGCATTGTTGGGATAAAACCCACTTGGTCATGCTGGATTATTTTTAATGTACTGTTGAATTTGGTTTGCTAATATTTTGTTGAGGATTTTTGCATCTGTGTTCATAAAGAACATTAGTCTGTGTTTTGTCTTTTTGTGTGTGTTTTTTCCTGGTTTTGTTGTAATGCTGACTTTGTA
>NW_007151164.1:0-6242 GCF_000164805.1 Carlito syrichta | reverse complement strand
GTTCTCTCTCCCTTGTCCAATCTAGGAAAGATTAACAGAGAATCCGACATTGGTAGTTTGATAGGGATTGTGTTGAATCTGTAGATTACTCTTGGTAATAAGGTCATTTTAACAATGTAGATTCTTCCAATCCATGAACATGGGATGTTTCTCCATTTGCTTGTGTTGTCTACAATTTCTTTGCTTTTCTTTTCTTTTTTTGAGTTGGAGTCTCACTCAGTCACCCAGACTGGAGTGCAGTGGCTGCTCCCAGCCACCACAGCCTTGACCTGCTGGGCTCCGGCAATCCTTCCACCTCAGCCTTCCAAGTAGCTGGAACTACAGGCATGAGCTACCATGCCTGGCTAATTTTTTGATTTATTATAGAGATGAGGTCTCGCCAAATTGCCCAGGTGGGTTTCGGACCCACGGGCTCAGGCAATTCACTCACCTCAGCCTCCCAAAACACAGGATTACAGGCTGAGGCACTGAACCCGGCTTCTTTTCTTTTCTTTCCTTTTCTTGAGTTGGAGTCTCACTCTGTCACCCAGACTGGAACTACAGGCACGCCCAACCACACCTAGCTAATTTTTGATTTATTGTAGAGGTGAGGTCTCACCATGTTGCCCAGACGATCTCAAACGTGCGGGCTCAGGTAATCCACTCACCTCGGCCTCCCAAAGCACTGAGATTACAGGCTGAGCCACCGAGCCCAGCCTACAATTTCTTCACCCATGATTTGTAGTTCTCCTTGTAAAGACCTTTGCCTCCTTTATTATGCCTATTCCTAGGTATTTTAGTTTTTTGGCTGCTGTTGTAAATGGGATTGGGGTCTTCACTTGATTCTCAGCTTGGTAACTCTTAGGGTATAGCAGTGCTACTGATTTGTGGGTTTATTTTGTATCCTGAAATCTTACCAAATTAATTTACCAAGTCCAGGAGTCTTTTGGAGGAATCTTAAAGATTCTCTAGCTATAAGATCATATCATCAGCATTCAGAGTTAGTTTGATTTCCTATTTTCCAATTTGGATACCGCTTATTTCTTTCTGTTGCCTGGTTGCTCTGGCTAGGCCCTCCAGTACTGTGTTGAGTAGGAGTTGTGAAAATGGGCATCTTTGCCTTGTTCCAGTTTTGAGGAGCATTCTACTTTTTCCAATTTAGAATGGCAATGGCTGTGGGTTTATCATATGTGACTTTTGTTTTTTTGAGGAATGTTCCCTCTACGCCTATTTTGCTGAGGGTTTTTAACATAAAGGGATCAACTGCTTTTTCTGCATCTATTGGAATGTTCATATGTTTCTTGTCTTTAATTATGTGTATGTAGTAGATGGTGTTTGTTGATTTGTGTGAGTTGAAACACCCTTGCATTGTTGGGATAAAACCCACTTGGTCATGCTGGATTATTTTTAATGTACTGTTGAATTTGGTTTGCTAATATTTTGTTGAGGATTTTTGCATCTGTGTTCATAAAGAACATTAGTCTGTATTTTGTCTTTTTGTGTGTGTTTTTTCCTGGTTTTGTTGTAATGCTGACTTTGTAGAATGGATTAGGAAGAATTCCCTCCTCTTCAATTTTATGAAATAGCTTTAGTAAAATTGGTAAGATCTTGTGGGTTTTTTTTTATCTTCTTGTATCTGGATGAGATCTTTAATAGGAGACAATGGAGATTAAAAAAAAAGATTTAATGTCTGCAGTAGTGTATGGACGACCTTATCAAGAGTCCCTGATACATTCTCAGGTTGTACTGGCAATCTGGCAGATTCTGGACTTGACTTTGAGTTCTACTCACTTCCCTCCTTAGCCTTGGGCAGTGTGCAATCTGAATGTCAACATACAGTTGGCTTCAGGTGCTCTCATGGCAGCCCACCCCAGCCAGGAACTGTCTGCCACTGCAGAATTTGCCTTTGGGGCCCATTCTCTCCCAAACTGGCTAGAAAGCAGTCAAAGCAACAGAAGGGTTGAGTTCCTGGGATATAGTGACTAAACCTGCTCATGTCTTTTTTTTTGCATTGCTCCATGTGGGTCTTGGTAGAACACAGTCAAGGGTAAGACAATTTTTTGTTTTTGTTTTTGTTTTTTGTTTGTGGGTGCTTGTAGGTGAGAGAGACTGGAGTCCCACAATGTTCAGGGGTCCCTCCAAGTTCATGGCAGGAGCACAGAACTCATTAATTCCACTCATTCCCTTCCCCCACTGTGTCCAGAGGCTGCCAGTGGTCTGTGTGTGATCCAGAGAAGAGTCTAGTTAGTTCCAGCCCAGATCAATTGATTTTTCTCTTATTTGCTTTATATGGTCTTTATCACTTCTTTTGAGTCATGGGGCATGCTGCTCGTCCTGTTCCTCTCTTGGTGCTGAGGAAACACTCTCTATCTTCATTTATACCCTAGGAGAAACACACTGTAATTGACTCTCATCAGTCACCTCCCCTGCAAATTACTATACTGCCACAAATTAATACTCACAAATACTTTCCAAATTTTGAAGAAATCAGGTAGAGAGAAGGAAATATGCTTCAAATTTTGCTCACACAAGCATGTTTTACTTAATTTCCAAAAGTTGTAAATAGTTCAAAAAGCAAAAGATTTTCTCAATTTGTGTCTTTGTCTGCCTGTAGCAGACTCTCTTAGCTGCTGCAACAAGTTACTATATACTTGGCAGTGTAAAAACAAAACAAATTGATTTTCCTATGGTTTTGTAGTCAGAACTCTACAATCAGGGTGTTGGCAAGACTGTGTTCATTCTGAAACCTTCAAGGGAGAATCTGTCCTGCGTTTTTACTTCTAGTGGCTGCTGCATTCCTTGCTCATGCCCCTTCCTCATATCATTCCACCCTCTTGCTTCTGTTGTGTTATCTTCATCCCTTTCTCTGGGGTTAAATTTCCTTCTGTTTCTTTGTGATAATCGTGCTTGGGATTCACTGAGGGGCCCTTCCAGGTAATGCGGGATCATCTCCCCATCACATGACCCTAACTTCAACCCATCTGCAAAATCGCTTTTGCCATAAGGGTAACACCCATAGATTCCCGGAATGAAGCAACAGGAATGTCTCTGGAAGTACTTATTTAGCCTACCACACTCCCTATCTCTTGTCTGCCAGGAGATGGAATTTTTTCTTCCCATAGAGATCCCCTGTTCCAAACAGCCTATCTCAGTGCCTTCTGCAAGGTCTTACTTCCTCTGAGTCTAACAGACTGCTCTTAGCAGGCTCTATTCTGCCTCTTCCTTACCTGGTGGGTCTACACTGGCATGTGTTGGTGCCACCTGGGAGAAGCAGGGCTTCACAACTGGTGTGTTCCCCTCAGAAATTCAACCAAGTCAACCCATATGTAATATTTAAATTTTCTAATAGCCACATTGAACATATAAAAAGAAACATGCAAAATTAGCATCAATAGCAGATTTTATAGAAGCCAGTGTGTTCAAGACATTTTTAGTTAAACATGTAATCAACAAAAATGTAATGAATTATTTTATATTCTTTGATTTATAATAGAGCTTTGAAATCCTGTGTGTATTTTACTGTTCCTGCATCTCTGAATTCAGAACAGTCATATTTTTACTACTCCAAGGCAACACATCGTGAGTAGCTACTGTAGAGGAGGACAGCACAGCTTTAGAAATCTGGGTGGAAGAAAGAGTGTGAGACTGACGTGGGGACTCTGAGATAGAGCCCAAGTGAGGGTCTTCAAGGAGGGAGTGGCAGGTGATGACAGCGGTGCCTGGCTGTGCAGACCTGTGTTTGTTCTGACTGCAGTGCCAGATTCTGTGCCCTGAGGAGGGCAGGAGGTGCACAGTAACAGGCTAGTTGACCATGAGGTCTCATGTTTTAGGGGGCCTCATTTCACAGTCCATGTGATGCTTCCCTTGGGGGGTTGAATGCACTGGGGCATATAAAACCCCTGCCCAGACCAGGTGATGTACACTCCTGATAAGAGTGAGTTCCTGTGATGACTATCTTTCTTGTTTTCCTTATTTTCTTTCCCCAGTATGCCCAGGAATTCAACAGCATCCAGCACATAACAAGTACTCAGTGAATATTTTTGGAATGAATGAAAAGCATAGTCCTAAAACAAAGAGTACCAGAACTCAGACCCCAGCCTGAGTCACCTTACCATCTAGCTGTCATTCTTTGAGCCTGGACTCCATGCCAGAAAATGGGCCAATCACTTTTCAAATAGTTATCATAGAATCTTTCTTCAACTCTTTTTTTTTTTTTTTTGAGTTGGAGTCACACTCTGTCGCCCAGACTGGAGTGCAGTGGCTGCTCCCGGCCACCACAGCCTCGATCTGATGGGGTCCGGCGATCCTTCCACCTCAGCCTTCCAAGTAGCTGGAATTACAGGCATGTACTACCATGCCCAGCTGATTTTTTGATTTATTGTAGAGATGAGGTCTCGCTGCCCAGGTGGGTCTCGAACCGTGGGCTCAGGCAATCTACTTACCTCAGCCTCCCAAAGGTGCGGGATTACAGGCTGAGCCACCGAGCCCAGCTCTTTCTTCAACTCTTAACAAGAGGCATTATAATCATTCCTATTTCCCCTTGAAGAAACTGAAGCTCAGAAAAGTGGTCACTTGGTGAAGAAAAAGAGACTATAGAGGCTTGGCCATCAAGTCTCTGACCTATGACCCCAGGAACACATTTGCCCAGTCTTCTGAATTTTCACTCATGGGGACCCAGGGAACCAACCCTCTGACCTTAGAGCCAAGGGAACCAAGCACAGAAACCTTGATTAGGACCCTAATTAACACAAAACATCTGATGCCATTTTGAGGTGTCCATTTGTGCTCAGATTGAGGTGGTTGCTGATTTCAGAAACCAGGGAGTCAGAGTCCCTGGCATGGAGGGTCAGCAGAGACCCACCACCCAGACACATAGTCTGCACTGAAGTGGACAGTCCATCTCACTGTCTGATCCTGCTCCCATAGGGCCAAAAAGAGCTACCTTGCATTAACACATTCCCGAGTGTGAACACATTAGATGGGCCTCTTCTTACCTAAGACATTGGACATTGACACTTCTGTTTCTCAGATCTTCAAATTTGGACCTAATTACATCAGTGCCTTTCCTGGTTCTCCAGATTTCCTGCGACAGATCATAGGACCTCTCGGCTTCCATACTTGCTTGAGATAATATATTTATAGTCCATATTTATACTATATATCATATATAGTATAAATATATATATATCTCCCATTTATTACATTTCCCCCATTTATTACACCTCCCACATGTATAATCAAACTGCAACACAAGCACATATGGCCAGCTTTCCCCAAATCCATCCTAGTTTATCCTATTCTTCAGTCCCTGGACCAACATGCTGAGCCAGGAATTTGATGCAGCCCTCTCACTCCGGCCCTGCCCATCAGTCTCCTCAGGCTGTCTCTGGGCCTCCTGAGCTTCGCCTACCAGGCCCTCCTGTCCTCCCCACACCCCTGCTTTGGTCCAACTCCATCCAGGACTGTCTGGGGCCATGCTGAATAGCACATTTTCATGAAGATAGTATTTATGTGCCGTAATCTTGCACTTTCAAGGTATATAATTCACAAAGTTGTACAGCCAGCACCACTCACTGTCTAATTCTAGAATGATTTATTCACAGCAAAAATAAATCTTGTACCATTCAAGCAGTCACTCCTGATTTACCCCCTCCTCAATCCCTAACATTCATCTGTCTAATTTTTCTATACATTTGTCTACTTGGAGAATTTCATATATTTTAAATTCTGGTCTTTTCTATCTGACTTCGCTCACATAACAAAATTGAGGTTCATTCATTAGGTAGCTTGCCTCAGTACTTCATTACCTTTTATGCATAAGTATATTCCATTTTTTTATGTCACAAGTATCATTTATTCAGTCAACACTTGATAGATATTCAACTATTTTATTATATGGATATTATGATTAACAGATTGTGCTATGAAAATTTGTGTATAAGGTTTTGTGTGCTTATGTTTTTCAATTCTTGTGGGTTTAGACCTGGGAGTGGAATAGCTAAGACCTATGGTGAGTCCATGTTTAACTTTTTGAAGAACCACTAAACTGTTTTGTAAAATGTTGAATTCAAGGTAGCAGTGCACAAAGGTTATAATTTCTTCAAATTCTCATCAACACCTATTTTTCATATTTTTGGATTATAACCATTCTAGTGGCTATGAGGTGGTATCACATTGTAAGTTTGATTTGCATTTTCCAAATGACTAGTAATGTTATGATGAATAATTTTATGTGTCAACTTGACAGGGCTAAGCGATGCCAA
>NW_007151163.1:0-768 GCF_000164805.1 Carlito syrichta | reverse complement strand
CCAGGTCCACATCATGCTCCAGAAGTTTCACTCTCTCTTGAAAAAGTGGAAGCCATTTCCTCTTCTTCTGGATAAGACTTTGCTATTGCTTCAACAAATGGAACGTGGTGAGAGAGGTGAGAGTGAACCTGCATGACTTCTGAGGCTGCATCACACAGGCAATATGATTTCTGTCTGGCTCTCTCCCAGTACAGTTGTTTTTGGAACCATCCTCCAAGATATGTAGGATCCCAATCTAGCCCATATGGAGAAACAATGTGGAGAGGAACAGAAGTCCCCCAGCCCACAGCCAGAGGAATGAGGGAGAGGGAGCAAGAGGGAGCGAAAGGAAGAGAGAGAGAGAGAGAGAGAGAGAGAGAGAGAGAAGGAGGGAGTCATTGGCAGAGCTGTTTCCATTATGGAGACTTCAAGAAAGGGTCTGTCTTGCTTTCCCACGTTCTAGGGGCTGCAGCATTCTTTGTCGTTCCCCTTCCTCCTTCACTTAACCCTCTTTGCTTCTGTTGTCTTATCTTCAACTCCTCTGTGGTCACATCTTCTTCTGTGTCTCTTAGAAGCACACTTCAGATTCTATTGAGGGCCACGCAGATAACCCAAAATAATCTCCCCACCTCAAGATCCTTAATGCCATCCCATTTGCATAGTCTCTTTTGATAATAAATTACCATTAACGGGTTCCAGGGACTGCAGCATGGGTAGCTTTGGGAGGGGTTACTCAGTCTACTACACTGATCTCTCTTGCTCACTAGCACGTGAAGTTTCTCCTCCTGG
>NW_007151162.1:0-726 GCF_000164805.1 Carlito syrichta | reverse complement strand
CTGGGCCTCCTGAGATTCCTCCCACCAGAATGCTCCCCCCAAAACCCCTCACCTTGTCCAGCTTCATCCTGGCATGCCTGGGGCCCATCCTGAACATCACTTTTGTAAAGATGGAACCTATTATTTATACAACTCATCTTTTGAAATTCTCTTATTCAGAGTTTATTGTATACTTACAAAATTGTGCAACCATCACCACAATTTAATTCAAGGCACTTGTATTACTATCATTTTGTAAAGAAACTTAAATCCCTTCCAGCAGTCAGTTCCTGTCCCTTCCCTCCCTAATCTCTGGCAACCACTAATCTTTTTTTCTATGGATTTGATTTTTGGGGGCATTTCATGCATTCTTTACTTTTGAACAGCATAAGTTCTAACTGTGCAGGTCAAAAATCCACTTATAGTTGGATTTTTCATCCATCTCTGTCACCCTTGAGACAGCAAGTCTAATCTTTCCTCTTACCCTTCCTCTTCAGCCTATTCAATGTGAGCACAACGAGAATGAAACATTTCTGAGGGTCTGATCCCACTTAAATGGAAAATACATTATCTATTCCTTGTTTTTTTCTTAATAACATTCTTTTTTTAGTTTACTGCATTATGAGAACATAAAATATATAACATACAAAGTATATGTTATAGACAGTTTCTATTATTGATAACGCCTCTGATCAACAATAGCTACTATTAGTTTTGTTTCTAAAAGTTAAAGGTGGACTTTCCACC
>NW_007151161.1:0-802 GCF_000164805.1 Carlito syrichta | reverse complement strand
ATACAGGGTTTATTTTTAGAGACAGGTTCTCACTCTGTTTCCCAGCTAGATTGCAGTGGAACGCCCATAGCTCACTGTAGCCTCAAACTCCTGGGCCGAAGCAGTCCTTCTACCTCAGCCTCTCAGGTAGCTAGGACTAAAAGCATGTGCCACCACACTCAGCTAATATTTTTTTTGTACAGCAGGGTCTTATCATGTTTCCCAGGCTGGTCTCAGACTTATGGCCTCAAGTGACCCTCCTGCCTTGGTCTCCCAAAGTGCTATGTTATAGTTAGTAGGAGGTTAAATATCCTTCTGTTTGATAAGACACATCAATCTTCTCCTGACCTCAGAAATTGTCACTCCTGGTTCTCAGGCCTTCCCTTAGACTGAATCACACAACCAGTGTTCCAAGATCTCACTTTCCACATGACAGATCTTGAGACATTATTGCCTGCAGGGCTGCATAAGCATACATATTAAAAATTATATATATAGGCTGGGTGTGCTGGCTCAAGCCTGTCATCCCGGCACATTGTGAGGCCAGGGTGAGGGTATTGCCTGAGCCCACAAGTTCGGGAACAGCCTGGGCAACCTGGCAAGACTTCATCTCTACAATAAATCAAAAAGTTAGCTGGGTGTGGTAGTAAGTGCCTGTAATTCCAGCTACTTGGAAGACGGTGGTGAAAGGATCATCTGAGTCTGACAGGTTGACACTGGAGTGATCATGAGCTTGACACTGCACTCCAGCCTGGGCAATGGAGTGAGACTCCAACTCAAAAAAATATTATATATATGAAGTTTCTGCAAATCAAAAGAAACC
>NW_007151160.1:0-1262 GCF_000164805.1 Carlito syrichta | reverse complement strand
TGTAGCCTCAAACTCCTGGGCCGAAGCAGTCCTTCTACCTCAGCCTCTCAGGTAGCTAGGACTAAAAGCATGTGCCACCACACTCAGCTAATATTTTTTTTTGTACAGCAGGGTCTTATCATGTTTCCCAGGCTGGTCTCAGACTTATGGCCTCAAGTGACCCTCCTGCCTTGGTCTCCCAAAGTGCTATGTTATAGTTAGTAGGAGGCTAAATATCCTTCTGTTTGATAAGAGACATCAATCTTCTCCTGACCTCAGAAATTGTCACTCCTGGTTCTCAGGCCTTCCCTTAGACTGAATCACACAACCAGTGTTCCAGGATCTCACTTTCCACATGACAGATCTTGAGACATTATTGCCTGCAGGGCTGCATAAGCATACATATTAAAAATTATATATATAGGCTGGGTGTGCTGGCTCAAGCCTGTCATCCCGGCACATTGTGAGGCCAAGGTGAGGGTATTGCGTGAGCCCACAAGTTCGGGAACAGCCTGGGCAACCTGGCAAGACTTCATCTCTACAATAAATCCAAAAGTTAGCTGGGTGTGGTAGTAAGTGCCTGTAATTCCAGCTACTTGGAAGACGGAGGTGAAAGGATCATCTGAGTCTGGCAGGTTGACACTGGGGTGGTCATGAGCTTGACACTGCACTCCAGCCTGGGCAATGGAGTGAGACTCCAACTCAAAAAAATATTATATATATAAAGTTTCCACAAATCAAAAGAAACCATTAAGAGAATGGGGAGACATTCGACAGAATAGGAAAAAGTATTTGCTATCTGTATATTTGACAAAGCCCTAATATCCAGGATCTACAAGAAACTTAAACATGCTGAAAGAAAAAAACCAAACTGTCCTATTTAAAAGTGGGCAAAAGATATGGGTAGACACTTATGAGCACCAACAGATACATGAAAAAAAATGCTCAGCCTCACTAATTATCAAAAAAAACGCAGGTCAAATTCATGAGATACCAACTAACCCCATTAAGAAGGGCCATCAATAATAACTCAAAAAAACAGAAGATGCTGGAGAGGATGAAGAGAAAAGGGAACACTTCTACAGTTTGTGGGAGTGTAAACTAGTACAACCTCTGAGGAAAACAGTGTGGCAATTTCTAAAAGATCTAAAAACCAACCTTCCATATGACCCAGCAATCCCCTTTCTGGTAATATACTTGGAGAAGCTCAAATCATTCCACAAAAAAGATACATGCACAGGCATGTTTATTGCAGCACTGTTCACAATAGCAAAAATATGGAG
>NW_007151159.1:0-843 GCF_000164805.1 Carlito syrichta | reverse complement strand
CCTCATCCCTGATATCTAAAAAAGAAACTCAACAAAAGAAAATATCAATCCTAAGTTAAATGGCAGAGATTATTGACACCCTCAAAGACTTGCAAATAGAGGGAATGGTCCCATCACGTCCCCATTTAATTCTCCAGTCTTTCATCTCCAAAATCCAGATGGATAATGGCAGATATACTACCTACTACAAACATTATAAATTGTAGCTCAAACAATGACTGCTGTGCCAGATGTTTTATCTTTGCTAGAGCAGTTGATAAACATTCTAATGTGTACGGTAGGTGAGATGCATCTGGCAAATGCATTATTTTCAAATCATCATGAAGATGGTGATGATGATTAACTTTAGGTGTCATTTTGAGTAGGTGAAGAAATATCTAAATATCTAGTGGAGAATTATTTTGGGGTGTGTCTCTCAGGAAGTTTCTGGAGGAAATGAACATGTGAATCTTAGTGGAATTAATGGGGAAGAGTCACTATGAATAAGGGTAGGCACCATTCAATCTTCTGGGGGCATGAAGAGAACAAAAACAGAGAAAAATATACAGATATAACTGCTGGAGCTAGGGTATGCTATTCCTCTCCAGTTCTTGAAAAACAGAAATTTAGCTTCCTAATCTCTGGACTCCATGATTTATGCCAGCAGCCCTGATACCTTAGGACTTCAACTTTGGACTCAGTGTTACACCATTGATTGGCTTCCCCGATTCTGATGACTTTGGACTTGAACTGAACCAGGTCACTAGCATCCAAGGGTCACCAGTTTTGAGAGAGTTTCTCACGGGACTTCTCAGTCCTCATAATTGTGTGAGCCAGTTTTCCTAAGTCATCTATCTATCTATC
>NW_007151158.1:0-759 GCF_000164805.1 Carlito syrichta | reverse complement strand
TTTGAATTTATATGAGGTCAGTATCAGTAAACTTTCATAAATTTTGTCTCTCTGTATCAGTGCACCCTTAAAAGATCTGGCCCAATTATAAATTCTACAGAACGTCACATTTGTCCATGATCTCAAGAGTGGAATTAAATATATGCTAGCATTATTGATTGGTGACAATGGCATAGTTGAGAACAGAGGCACCCAGTGATAATAATCACATAATTAAAGGATCAACTCTAGTTATCAGTAACTTAAAACAAAGGGCGAGAGTCCTATAACCTTGTTGGGCCATCAAAATCTGTGACCATTCAGATACCTACTAAACCTGTGAAAGTTTAGGACTTCAGTAGTTAGAAGACTGAAAGGCAAGTTCACTTATGTATCCAATCCTGACTTGTACTCCATATATTTAAAAGGTTTAAAAAGATATTTTGTGGAGCCTCTGCCAGGATGCAATTTTTATTTTTATTTTTTTTAATTTTTTTGAGTTGGAGTCTCACTCGGTCACCCAGACTGGAGAGCAGTGGCCGCTCCCAGCCACTGCAGCCTCGCCTGCTGGGCTCCAGCGATCCTTTCGCCTCAGCCTTCCGAGTAACCGGAATTATAGGCATGTGCTACCATGTCCGGCTGATTTTTTGTTTATTGTATAGATGAGATCTCACTGCCCAGGCAGGTCTCGAACCTGCGGGCTCGGGCAATCCACTAACCTCAGCCTCCCAAAGGCGCGGGATTACAGGCTGAGCCACCGAGCCCGGCTGGATGCATTTT
>NW_007151157.1:0-666 GCF_000164805.1 Carlito syrichta | reverse complement strand
TCTCATTTGCTGTCTTGCACGAGTTCTCTGAATCTCTTGTGTTTGAATTTTCTCATCCTTGATGAGATGAGAGAAGTTTTCTTGAATGATTTCATGAAATGTTTGTTTCAGTGTGGCTTCTGTTTCTCTCTCTGCCTCAGGAAGCCCAATTACTCTTAGGTTTGGTCTCTTGAAGTGGTCATTCATCTCTTGCAGGTTTTGTTCGGTCTTTTTGAGCTTCTTTTCTAAGCTTTTGACAGTTTGGGTTAGTTCTGTGTTTTGGTCTTTGAGTTCTGAGATTCTTTCTTCTGCTTGACTGATTCTGCTTTCCATGCTTATCAGTCTCTTGTTCATTTCCATCACAGTATTCTTTACTGCTGTCATTTCTGACATCAGCTCCTTCCTATTTTCCTCTTGTCTCTCCTCAATTTTTTAAAATTCTCTCCATTAATGTCTTGATGTCTGGGTTTGTTGCATGTAACAGTCATTCTGGGCACTCTTCATTGTTTGTGTTCCAGAATCTGTTTTCTCAGTGTCTAATTTCCCACGGGTCTGTGTGAGACCTATATTCTTCTTTTGGTTTTTCTTCATTTGTGTGGTTTTTCTCCCTCCCTACTTTTTCCTTCCCTCCACATCACCATCTTCTTTAATTCTGTTATTCAGGGGTAAAGGGTTTGGTTTTACTTC
>NW_007151156.1:0-757 GCF_000164805.1 Carlito syrichta | reverse complement strand
AGAGAAGAGGAGTAAGGGGGGAAACAAACGAGTGTGCCAACAAATAGAGAGAGAGGCCTATACTGAAATAGATAAAAACAATAGACCACAGCTACAACGCACCAATTCTCATACAAAAAATAAAAAATAAATATAAAACATACAGTGATGCTAACATACAAGCTAACCAACCACCTTGTTAGTGTGCTGTTCCTCTATACAAAGATATAGTTTACAGAGAGAGGAAAAGAGAAGAAAAGGAAAAGGAAAAAAGTAAAAGGGGAACAATACAGTAGGAATAGAATTAAGTCATTAAACTAATAGAATCAATGAAGCACACTCTGAAACATTTTGTTTAAGTCCAATGTCTTTCAGGTCTGGTTTCTAGTTTTCTTTTCAAGCTGGTAAATTAGTTTGCAGTTAGGGTCAGTTGCCCCTGATCTGCTGTGAAGGACAGCTCAGATTAACCTTCCTTCAGCAGTTTGGTCTATGTCTTTATCAAGCTTGTTTCTCCCGATTCAGTGTTGTTACCTTGAATCACCAGCAGGTGGTGCTATCTCCGCTGCTCGCCCCAGAGGGGGTGGGGCCAGGAACAAGATGGCTGCCTTCCTCAGGGAAGGCAACAGGAGCCTTACAGTGGTGGGCAGGACAGTCTGGGTCACAGGAGAGGTGGCAGCGATCCCAGCAGATCTTCCCTGAAGGGGTTTGAGGTGGATCGCCTTGGGCCCGGGTGGTGTGATGTGCTACGGCCATCATGGAGGCTGCAGCAGTGTCAGCA
>NW_007151155.1:0-4056 GCF_000164805.1 Carlito syrichta | reverse complement strand
CTAGCTCCCTAGGTAGACGGCTGGCTAGTCAGGTGACTTAACTAGGTGATATAACAAGATAGCCTCATGGCTAGCCAGCTCACATAATTAGCTACCTACCTACATAGCCCGCTGGCTTGCTAGCTGAGTTTACTGCCTAACTACTTAGCTAACATGCTGCCCAGTGAGCTGACTTAACAGCGTGACTTAACTAGCTAGCCAGCTGGCTAGTCAGCTGATTTAGCTAGTTAGCTACCTTGCTTTGCAACTAACTAGACAGCTGACTTAACTAAATGACTTAACAAGCTAGCTACTTAGCTAGTCAGATGATTTAACTAACTGACTTAACTAGCTAACTACCTAGCCAGCTGGCTGGTCAGCTGACTTAACTAGCTGAATTATGTATCTAGAGTGCTGACTGGCCAACGGAACTAACTAGCTGACTTAACCAGCTAGCCAGCTGGCTAGTCAACTGACTTCACTAGCTACCTACCTAGCTAGCTAACTGGGAAGACAGCTGAATTAACTAGCTGACAACTTTCTAGCCAGCTGGCTAGCCAGCTGGCGTAACTATCTTGCTACCTAGCTAGCCGGCTGTGAAGCCAGCTTAATTAGCTACCTGACTTAACCTGCTAGCAAGCTGGCAATTCAGCTGACTCAAGTAGCTGACTTTAGTTAGCCAGCTGGCTAGCCAGTTGGCTAAACTAGCTTTCTATGTAGCTAGCTAGCTGGCTAGCGAGTTGACTTAACTTGCTAAATTAATTACCTAGCAAGCTGGATAGTGAACTTAAATAACTAGTTTGCTACTTAGCTAACCAACTGGCTAGCCAGTTGACTTAACTAGCTGACATAAATCGCTGGCCTGCTTGCTATTCAGCTGAATTAACTAGCTTGCTATATAGTAAACCTTCTGGCTAGCCAGCTGACTAAACTAGTTGACTTAACTAGCTAGCCAGCTGTCAAACCAGCTGAGTTAATTAGCAACCTACTTGGCTAGCCAGCTGATAGCCAACTGACTTAACTAGGTGACTTAGCTAGCTAACCAGCAGTCTAGACTGCTGACATAACTAGCTACCAAGCTAGCCAGCTGTATAGCCAGCTGACTTAAATTGGTGTCTTACCTAGCTAACCAGCTGACTAGCAGACTGACTTATTTGCTAGCTACCTAACTAACCAGCTGTCATTGAGCTGACTTAACTAGGTTACTTAACTAACTACCTGACTAGGCAGCTGACTTAACCAGCTAGCTACCCAGCTAGGTAGTTGGTCAGCCAGCTAACTTAACTTGCTGACTTAACTAGCTAGTAAGCTAACTTATCTAGCTGATTTAACCAGCTAGATACCTAGCTCGCCAGCTGGCTTAAATAGCTGACTTAACAAGCTACCTATCCTACATAAATAACTGACTTATATAGTTAGATTCCTAGGTAATCAGCTGACTTAACTAGCAGAAATAAATAGCTAGCCAGATTGTTAGTCATCTGACTTAACAAGCTTTTTAACTAGCTAACCAGCTAGATAGCCAACAGACTTAATGAGCTGAATTAAATAGTTAGGTAGCAGGTTGTCAGCTGACTAAACTAACTGACTTAACCAGCTATTCAGCTGGCTAGCCAGGTGACAACTAGCTGGCTACCTATCCAGTCAGCTGGCTAGCCAAGTGACTTACCAGCTGACTTAAGATAGAAAGCTATCAAGCCAGCTTACTTAACTAGCTAGATACCTACATAGCCTGCAGGCTAGCCAGGTGACTTAACTATATGACTTGAATAGTTAGCCTGCTGGCTAGCAAGCTAAATATCTAGCTTGCTACTTGCCTAGGCAACTGGCTAGACAGCTGACTAGACTAGCAGACTTAACCCGCTAGCCAGCTGGCTAGCCAGCTGACTTAACACAGTGACATCACTAGCTAGCCATGTAGCTATCTAGATGACTTAACTAGCTAGCTATATACATTGCCAGTTGGCTAGCCAGCTCTCTTAACTAGTTGAATTAACCAACTAGACATCTGGCTGGCCTACTGACTTAACTAGCTCACTATCTAGCTAGCTGTCTGGCTAGTCAGCTGACTTAACTAGCTGAGTTAATTATCTAACCAGCTAGCGACCTAGCTAACAAGTTGACTTAAATAGTTAGCAGCCTAGCTTACTTAACCAGGTAGGTAACTAGTAAGCTTACTCGTTTCCTAATGTGCTAGCTAACTGATGTAATCATCTGACTTAACTCTTTATCTGAAGAGCTACCTAGTTGACTCAATCAGCTGATTTGGCTTGTTCGCTAACTAGATGGCTTGCCTACTTAACTAGCTGACACAACCCATTTGCTAGCTAGCTAACTAACTGACTCAGCCATCTGGCTTAACCCGTTAGTTAACTAGCTAACTACCGCACTGAACCTGCTGACTTAACTAATTAACTAACTAGCTGGCTTACTGTCTTAACCCTCTGACTAAATTAGAAAGCTGACTTAACTAGCTGACTTAACTATCTGACTTAAATACTTAGCTAGCTGACTTTACTGGCTGACTAAACAAGTTAGCTAACTGACTTAACTACCTGAATTATATAGTTAGCTAACTATTTCAGTAACTGAATATCTTGCTGCTTTAATAATTATCTAACAAGTTAGGTAGCAGACTTAAGTAGGTGACAGATATTTAGCTAACTAGTGAGCTAGCTGACTTAGCTAGCTTACTTAGCTAGCTAGCTGGCTAGCTAGCTGACTTAGCTTGCTGACTTAACTAGTTGGCTAATGAAATAGCTAGCTGACTTAAAGAGTTGGTTAACAAGTTAGCTAACTGTTTTAACTAGGTGGTAAACGAGTTAACTAGCTGAATTTACTAGTTGGTTAACAAGTTACTAGGTGAATTAACTTGTGGACTGACGAGTTGGCTGAATACTTAGATTGTTTAACACGTTGGCTGCCTACTTGGCCGACTTGTTAGCTGGCTTAACAAGTCGACCAACTAGTCGCCTGACTAGTTATCTGGGTTAACAAGATGAATGACGAGTTGGCCCACTAGTTAGCAATGTTAACTAGTTGCCTGCTCGTTTGCTGACCTAACTAGTTGGTCGGATAGTTGGCTGACATATTACCTGACCTAATTACTTGACCAACTATTTAGCTGTGCTAACTTGTTGACTAACAAGTTGATTGACTAGACGGACGATTGTTTAGCTCACTTTATGAATTGGACGGCTAGTTGGCAGACCGGTTACCTGACTTTACTAGTCGGCCAGCGCATGAACCAACATGTGGGCAGACTTAACTAGTCAGTGGGAGAGACAGTCGCATGGTCAGCCGACTTAACAATTTGGCCAGTGAGAGAGTCGATTGATAAGCTGACTTAAGTATTCAGCCGGCAAGTGAGCAGACTGGTCAGCTGACTTAGCTAATCTGCCAGTGAGTAAACTGACTGGTCAGCTGACTTTACTCGGCTGGCGAGTGAGCCAACTGGTCAGAAAACTTAACTAGTTGGCCGGTGAGTGATCAGACAAGTGAGCTGAATTAACTAGTTGGTCATCGAGTGAGCTGAAGGGTGAGATCCCTTAACTAGTTGGCCAGCGAGAGAGGCATTGGTGAGCTGACTTAACAAGTCAGCTGGCGAGCAAGCCAACTAGTTAGATGTCCTGTTGGCCTGTGAGAAAGTCGACGAGTTAGTTGATCTTTTGGCTGGCGAGTGAGCTAACTAGTTTGCTGACCTGTTGGCAGGTGAGAGAGTAGACTAGTTAGCTGAACTGATGGAAAGCGAGCAAGGCCACTAGTTAGCAGACTAGCTTGCTGATTTGCTAATCCACTTGTTAGCTAAGTAACTAGCTGATTTGCTAGCTGACATAACTAGATAGCTGACTAACTAACTGGCTATGTGACTGACAAAACGAGCTAGCAAACAAGCTGTCTATATAGCTGACTTAACTAGCTAGATAACTGGCTAGTTAGCTGGCTAGCTGACTTAAGTATATAGCTGATCAGTTAGCTGACTAGATAGCTGACTTAAATAGCTAGCTGACAAATAACCTGACTACCTAGCTGACAACTAGCTAGCTGAATAGTTAGCTGACTTACTAGCTGAATTAA
>NW_007151154.1:0-11408 GCF_000164805.1 Carlito syrichta | reverse complement strand
GGTATTTGCCATCCATTTCCTTTGTCTTCCCACCTTACCTTCTGGTTGCTGAAGATACAAACAGCCCTCTTTGCCCTGGCTCCTCTTACTCTCCCAGTAACTAAGCAACTTACTTCTCATTTCTTAAACAAATACCATGGTCTTCTGACTTTTTCTAGACCCTATTGTCAAGTGAAAACTATTGATGGCTCCTTCCAACAAAAAACGAGCATCACTCCCTACAACATTCCTGAATTCTAGTTCATTAGCATAGGGTATAGACATCATGTGTCACTTTTTGGGAATTTTCTCTCTTGTTTGACTAAAGATGCTGTAGTGGCCAAGAACATCTTCCAAGAGAATAATGGTCCTCAGGGACAAGAAAGTAGTTAGACCAACAGTCATGATCACTAGGCTACAAATACCAGGCAAGAACTTGCTGCCTTACCGATGGTAGAATTGTTACTTATCAAAGAAGAGGACCTTTGTGATCTCCTCATCAAATGGCTTCATTTTATCCATTAGAAAATTTGAACTCAGGTAGGTAAATCTATTTCCTCACAGATTTGCAACTACACAGTGAGGTCATAACCCAACCTTCCTAATTCTTCCTAGTTTAGTGACCTTTTTGCAATGCTATATTCAGATCAGAATTCCTTTGTTTGTTTATTAGCATATCCTGAGTGTTGTATTCTTTCTCAAGCTTAAACAGCCCTGTGATTTATACTCCTGTCATTTCAAAGCTACTCTAAATCTTCCAGGCCTCCTTCCAGGCACATTGGAAGAGAGCTTTCCTTAATCTCACTACACTTGCTACCAACAAATTCATTCCTGCCTTCTGTCCTTATTGTTCTTATTAACAAGTTGAGCCCATGTTGCTATGGAAACAGGCACGCCTTTTAGTCAACAGATAAAATGGAAGGGAATGGAGGAGATTTCCACCTCAACAAATATAACCACAACAAACAATGGACTATATTGGATTATACCCGCTAGCTATGCAATTGAAAGGGTAATACCTTCCTTTGACCTCTGTTTTCAATCTAATAAAATTGTCTTTCTCGGGAAAAGAAGTTGGTGCTGATATTTTGGTTTTGGCAAGCGGGGTCTGGGGTTGAGGAGCAAGTCATGTTCTCTGACAATAAAACTAGAATTTCATCCTTCAGCTGGAATCTGAAGGCGAAGTGTGTCTTTCACAGGTACTTAGTATGCTTGAGAACATTAAACTGAATATCAAAGCTTGATTTTCCTGCAACTGCAACCCACTCAGAGAGCAATGGCGGAGGATGGAGCCTGGGCAAATCTAGACAGGAACTTCTTCAAAGAATCTTAAAGCAGAACCTGGAAACACTGCAATTAGGAAATAAATTCCTTTTCTTCAGCAAAACAATTCTGTGCTCCTAGTCAGTGGAGGCTTTTATATACTTTCTTCAGTTAGCTAATGAACCATAAAAAGCAGGTATATATAGTATTGAGTCCTGAATCCAGGGAATGTTGTTTTCTTTAATCTTCTAAATTGTAGTGGTATATGCTTCAAAAATGGATATTTACTGTCCTCAAAATAACTAGTAAACTTAGAAAAATAAGACACAAGCAATGGCCTAAATATGGTTAAATAACAAATCCCACTGACAGAGTATAACGGAAAGTCAGGTAAGACATTAGTCTTCCTTGGAAGTAATGTATAAGAGGATTTTCTTAATTTTCATCATTTTTTCTCCACTCACCACTGCTTCCTCCATCCCACTTAAAACTGTTATGATAGCTAGAATAAGGCAATATGGCATGATATAATTCATCTGATCATAACAGCTCGTTTTCAGTCCTCATCTCAAAATTTGCTAGTGGTATAAAAGTCAACTTCCATTTGTGGGGCCACACTTTTCATCATGTGACCTCAATCTTCTTCTCAAGCATCAAATCATGGCACTCCCCTTTGTTCCATTCCTTCTTTGCCCTAATTCTACCAAATTAGCTGGGAAAAAAAAGTTTAGACTTTTAAAAATCAGCATGTACTCTTTCCTTCTGCATAATGTACATGTTATCTGTTCCTACCTGATATCTTGTTACTTACTCTGTAAATTTGATCTGACTTGTTTCTCCTTCTGAAAGTATTTGTCAATAATATTAACATATCTTTCTGATGAATCTTCTTTATGAAGATGTTTTGGAGAATGACTCTTCAGGTGATCTCAGGCCCAGAACATTTTTACTTCTCTCATATGATTGGTTTGTATTTCTCTTACCAAAGTTCAGTAGTGACACCCATGAGCTTTCAAAACGGTTGTCAAACTTTCAGTCAAATTTGTAGCACATTTGATGCTAGCCGCAGTAGCTCATGCCTGCAATTTTAGCACTTTGGGAAGCTAAGGTGAGAGAATCACTTGCACTCAGGAGTTCAAGACCAGCATGGACAACATAGTGAGACCTCGTGTCTGGAAACATTTTAAAAAATAAGGTGGATGTGGTGGCATACACCTATACTCCCAGCTACCTGGGAGGCTGAGGTGGAAGAATCGCCTGAGCTCAGGAGGTTGAGGCTGTAGTGAGCCATGATCGTGCCACTGCCCTCCAGTCTGAGTGACAAGGTGAGACCCCTGACTCAAACGAATAAAAAAGTAGCACATTTGTAGTCAAGAGTATGAATTTCCAAACTACTTTTTGTGCTATATTTTAGAAGCTGAACGTTATTTTTTCCTTTACTTTAAAATTTGATATCTTGTCTTTCTTTAAATTTTAATTTTTTATTGATACATGGGGTACAAGTAAGGATTAACTACACAAGTAGGCTGCATGCATCTTGTATTTTATGTTTCGTATTATGGGACTTTTTTTTGGAACAAGGTGACCAGAGAGGGAAAGAAGGGGAGGGGAAGAGAAGGGAGGGGGGAGATAGAAGAGAAAGGACAGAAAGAAATCCAAATTCCAAAGCTATTTTCTTTATGAGTCTGTCACCTGAAAGAATTAATCACTATCCCTCTGAGCTCTCCCAGTACTTTGAAGAAGTCTCTTTTATAGCTATTATAGCACTTATATCGCTGCCTTTCAATTCTTTGTCTTCTTGGATTTTTTTCCCACCTGCCTGACTGCAAAACAAGAACTACTTCTTACTTTTTTAGGTATTCTCAGCTTCTGGCTCAGTTCATAGATAAAGTAGCTGCTCAATATATATTTATTAAGTGAACAGTAGCTGAAAATTAGCTCCAGAAATTTAAACCAATCACATAAATTGATTTACTTAATCAGAGTTCTGTTGAAGATTTAGACTCATTCTCTGAATCAGACTTCTTTTTTTTAAACATATTTTTTATTATACAATTGTGGGATACAGTTAAGGGTTAGGTATACAAATGTGCATCGTTCAGGCACCCTTGTTAATAAGGGGTGTCTCCCCATCCCCAGACAGATATTGACTACCCTTAGTCCCACCTCCCTCCCCCTTCCTACCTCCCCCAAAGTTTCCCACCACTGTCAGTTCTTTTTTATAGTATTATGGTAGATGTTCAAGGTCCACTGTATGAGTGAGAACATGTGATACTCAGATCTTTGTTTCTGTGAGTGATCACTCAGTATTATAGACTCTAGTTCCATCCAGGTTGCTGCGAAAATCATGATTTTGTTCATTTTTATGGCTGCATACTATTCCGTCATGTATATGTACCACATTTTATTCATGCATTTCTCTTTTCATGGACATCAAGGTTGGTTCCAGGTTCTTGCTATTGTGAACAATGCTGTGATAAAAATACGTGTGCGGGTATATTTTTAATAGAGTGATTTAAGTTCTTCAGGGTATATTCCCAGTAAGGGAATTGCAGGGTCATATGGGAGATCGATATTTAGAGCTTTCAGGAATCGACACACTGCTTTCCACAGAGGTTGCACTAGTTTGCACTACCACCAGCAGTGTAGAAATGTTCCTTTTTCCCCATACCCTCTCCAGCAACTGTTATTTTTTGTTATTGATAATGGCCATTCTGACTGGACTTAGGTGGTATCTTAGTGTGGTTTTGATTTTCATCTCCTTGATGATTAGTGAGGTTGAACATTTCTTCATGTGTCTGCTGCCTGCTTGGATGTCTCCTTTGAGAAATGTCTGTTCATATCTTTTGCCCACTTTATAATGGGGTTATTTTTTTCCCTCTCAGCACGTTTGAGTTCCTTGTAGATCCAAGATGTCAAGCCTTTGTCAGACCTGGCGTTGGCAAATACATTTTCCCAGTCTGTGGGCTGTCTCCCTGCTCTACTGATGGTTTCTTTGGCTTTGCAGAAGCTTGTCAGTTTAATGAGGTCCCACTTGTCTATCTTATCTCTTATGGCCTGCGGGTTTCGGGATTTGTTCAGGAATTGGATGCCAGTTCCAATTTCCATAAGGGTATGTTCTGCATTTTCCAAGGTTCTTATGGTTTGAGGTTTTACATTTAAGTCTCTGATCCATTTAGAGTTAATTTTTGTGCATGTGGATAGATAGGGGTCCTGTTTCAATCTTCTGCATATGGTACACCAGTTTTCCCAGCACCATTTACTAAATAGGTTCTCCTCTCCCCGGTAGTAGGTGGTGGAGGCTTTTTCGAAGATGAGTTGATTGAGAAATTGAGGTTTAGCTTCTGGAATCAAAATTCTATTCCATTGATCTATATGCCTGTTTTTGTACCAATACCAAGCTGTTTTGATTACTGTAGCTTTATAGTAAAGTTTGAAGTCTGGTAATGTGATACCACCTGCTTTGTTTTTTTTTTGCTGAGGATTGTTCTGGCTATTCTTGGACGTTTGTGTTCCCATATGAATTCCTGTGTTGTTTTTTCTAGGTCTGAGAAGAATGTTGCTGGTAATTTGATGGGTATTGCATTAAATCTGTAGATTGCCTTAGGTAGGATGGACATCTTCACAATGTTGATTCTTCCAATCCATGAGCAGGGGACATTTTTCCACTTGTTTGTGTCATCTTTGATTTCTTTGAGCAGTGTTTTGTAGTTTTCATTGTAAAGGTCTTTCACGTTTCTGCTTAGGAAGATGCCAAGATATTTCATTTTTTTGTGGCTATTGTGAATGGAATTGTGCATTTTATTTGGGTTTCTGTTTGTTTATTATTGATGTAAAGAAATTCAATTGTCTTTTTTACATTTATTTTATAAGCTGAGACTTTACTAAAGTCCTTTATCAGTGTAAGGAGGGTTTTGACAGATTCTCTTGGGTTTTCAAGGTACACGATACATGTCATCTGCAATGGGAGAAAACTTGACTTCCTCTTTTCCTATTTGGATACCCCTGATTGTCTTCTCTTCTCTGTTTGCTCTAGTTAGGACTTCCAATACTATATTGAACAGGAGAGGTAAGAGTGGGGATCCTTGTCTTGTTCCAGTTTTCAGGGGAAATGGTTCCAATTTTTGTCCGTTTAGTAGTATGCTGGCTGTGAGTTTCTCGTAGATGGCTTTTACTATTTTGAGGTATGTTCCACGTAGGCCTAGATGTTCAAGGGTTTTTATCAAGAAGGGCTGCTGGATTTTATCAAAAGGTTTTACTGCATATAATGATGTAATCATGTGGCTTTTGTTTTGATATCTGTTGATGTATTTAATTACATTTATGGTTTTATGAATGTTGAACCAGGCTTGCATCCCAGGTATGAAGCCTACTTGGTCATGATGGATGATTTTTGAGATGTATTGTTGAATCCGGTTTGCTAGGATCTTGTTGAGAATTTTCGTATCTATGTTCATCAAAGATATTGGCCTGTAGTTCTCTTTCTTTGTTGGGTCTTTACCTGGCTTGGGTATCAATGTGATGTTAGCTTCATAAAATGATTTGCGCAGAGTTCCATCTTTCTCAATCACCTGGAATACCTTCAGTAGGATTGGTATCAGCTCCTCCTTAAATGTCTTGTCGAATTCTGCTGGAAAGCCATCTGCACCAGGGCTTTTTTTGGTAGGTAGTTTTCTTAGTACGTAGTCAATTTCCTTGATTGTTATTGGTCTATTTAGGGTCTCAATTTCTTCTTGTTTCAACCTAGACAGGTTGTGTGATGTCAGAAAGTCCTCCATTTCCTTAAGGTTTTCAAGTTTGTTTCCATACTAGTGTACGTAGTAGTCTCTAATGATCTTTTGTATTTCTTCAGGGTCAGAGGTGACTTCATCTTTTGTGTTTCTTATTCTGTTTATTTTGACTTTTTCTCTGTTTTTCTTGGTCAGTCTAGCTAGGGGACCATCGATCTTGTTTACCCTTTTGAAGAACCAACTTTTTGTATCATTGATTTTTTGTATTATCTTTTTGTCTTCTTTGTCCTGGATTTGGGCTTTTATTTTGGTGATCTGGATTCTTCTGCTGAAATTCGGGTTTTGGTGGTCTTGCTTTTCCAGCTTCCTTAAGTGTCTTGTTAGGCTATTAATTTGTGATCCTTCTATTTTCTTCAAGTGCGTTTGTAGGGATATAAATTCCCTCTTACTACAGCTTTCATGGTGTCCCAGAGATTTTGGTAAGATGTTTCTTCATTTTCATTTGTTTCCAGGTATCTTTTAATCTCTGTTTTCATTTCATCATTGATTCAGGAGTTGTTTAGTATCATGCTGCTTAGTGACCATGTCTTTGTGGGTTTTAGGGGGACCTTGTTGGTGTGAATATTTATTTTTATTCCACGGTGGTCCAAGAAGGTACATGGTAAAATTTTGGTCCTTTTAAATTTGCTTATACTTGATTTATGGCCAAGTATTGGTTGATCTTAGAGTATGTTCCATGAGGTGATGAATAGAATGTATATTCTGTGGTCTTTGGATGGAGTGTTCTATAGGTATCAATTGAGCCCATTTTGTCAAGAGTCGCATTGAGGTTTCGGATCTCATTGCTAATTTTTTGTCTTGATGATCTGTCTAGGGTTGTGAGTGGGGTGTTGAGGTTCCCAGCTATGATGGTGTTGGAGTCAATACCTTTTTTTAGTTTACCTAGAAGCTGCTTTATGAAAGTTGGCACTCCTTTGTTGGGTGCATATATGTTTAAGATAGATATTTCTTGTTGATGGATTGTACCTTTTATCACTATGTAGTTGCCTTCTGTATCTTTTTTAATTTTTAATAGCTTGAAGGTTATTTTGTCTGAAATTAAGATCGCTACTCCTCCTTTCTTTTGTGTTCCATTCACCTGACAGTTTGTTTCCCATCCTCTTACTTTGAGTCTGTTTGTGTCCTTTCTAGTGAGGTCAGTGTCTTGAAGGCAATAGATTGTTACCTGGTGATATTTTATCTATTTTGCCTTTATACCTCATTTCATTGGTGCATTTAGTCCATTCACATTTAGGCTAATTATTGAAATGTAAGAGTTGATCCCTGTCTTAAGGTTCTTACAGAGTTGTTGGTCCTGTTTGATTGTTGTCTTTCTTTTGGTTTTGGAGTTGGTTCGTGTGTGTTTTTAATCTTTCACCTGTACTCTTGTGAATAATGCTGTTGTTCTTTTTTCCTTTCCTTCTGTGTTCAGTACTTTCTTAAGTGTTTCTGGTAGATGTGGTCTGATGGCAGCGTAGGTTCTTAGGAATTGGATATCTAGAAAAGATTTAAATTCTCCCTCACTGATGAAGTTTAGCTTGGCTGGGTAGGTTATTCTCGATTGAAATTGTTTATCTTTAAGAACTTTGAAAATAAGGGAGAGCCTGGAGAGTTTCTGTAGATAAATCTGCTGCTATTCTAATCGGTCTTCCCTGGTAGGTAGTCTGGCCTTTTTCTCTTGCTGCCTTTAGGATTTTTTCTTTTATACCTACTTTGTTTAGGCAAATTATTATGTGCTGGGAGTTGGTCTTCTGATTTGTTGTCTTGCAGGGGTTCTCTGAATCTCTTGTGCTTGAATTTTTGCATCACTGATGAGACGAGTGAAGTTTTCTTGAATGATTTCATTAAATGTTTGTTCCAGTGTGACCTCTGACTCTCTCTCTGCCTCAGGAAGGCCAATTGCTCTTAGAATTGGTCTCTTGAAGTAATCATTCATCTCCTGAAGGTTTTGTTCTGACTTTTTATGCTTCTTTTCTATGTTTTTGACAGTTTGGGTTAGTTCTGTATTTTGTTCTTCAAGTTTTGAGATTCTTTCTTCGGCTTGGCTAATTCTGCTTTCCATGCTTATTAGTTTGTTATTTATTTCCATCACAGTATTCTTTACTGCTGTTATTTCTGTCATCAGCTCCTTCCTATTTCCCTCTTGTTTCTCCTCAATTTTTAAAATTCTCTCTATTAATGCCTTGATGTCTGGGTTTGTTGCTTGTGACCAGTCATTCTGGGTGCTCTTCATTGTTTGTGTTCTGAAGTTGTTTTCTCAGTGTCTGAACTCCTATGGGTCTGTGTGATCCCTATATTCTTCTTTTGGTTTTTCTTTGTTTGTGCGTTCCCCCTCCCCACTTTTTCCTTCCCTCCACCTCACCGTCTTCTTTAATTCTGTTATTCAGGAGTAGAGGGGTTGCTTTTACTTCTGTTTGTTCAATCTCCTATTCTTCTTTATGTTTATACTCTTACTTTGTTCAATTTTGGAGCTGCACTGTAGGTTGGGGGTGGTCCTTTTGGCAGTTTTGAGATTTACTTAAGGGGGAAGTTGTGCTTCAAAATCTATCTGCAGGTCCTGGTATCTGCCAACAAGTATATGGGTAACTGGAAACCACTTCCCACTGCCTTGGAATCTGTCCATGCAGTGAGACTGCAGGTTTACTCCCTGAAATAAAATGAGGTTAGCAGAGGGAAGAGAATGGAGCAGATAGTGGGAGGAAGAGTGTGATGGAGAGAGAGAGGATTAAGGGGGAAAACAGATGAGTGTACCAACAAATGGAAAGAGAGACATAAACTAAAACAGATAAAAACAGTAGATCACGGCTATAGACTAACCGACTCTCATACAAAAAAAAACTAAAACGTACAATGATGCTAACATACAAGCTATCCAACCTCCTTATTGGTGTGCTATTCCTCTATACTAAGATATGGTTTACAGAGAGGAGAAAAAAGAAGAAAACAAAAAAAAGAAAATAAAGGAACAAAACAAAAGGAATAGAATCAAGTCAGTAAACTAACTGAACCAATCAAGCACACTTTGAGACTTTTTGTTTAAGTTCAATGTTCTTTCCGCTCTGATTTCTAGCTGTCTTCTCAGGCTGGTAAATTTGTTCACAGTTAGGGTCAGTTGCCCCTGGCCTGCTGTGAAGGGCGGTTCAGGTCACCACTAAGTTCACCACTCAGATCTGACCTGTGTCTGTTTATCAAGCTTGTTTTTCCTGTTTCGGTGTTGTTACCTTGAATCACCAGCAGGTAGTGCTGTCTCACCACACCACATGGTCTTTATCTCAGCTGCTTACCCCAGAGGGGATGGAGCTGGACAAGAGCCAAAGATAGGAGCCTGCCTCAAAGCACACGGGAGGAGACCCACGGCCTGGCAGGATGTCATGGTGGCAGTAGAGGCAGCAGCGACTTCAGCAGATCTTGCTTGCAGGGACTTCAAGGTCTGAAAGTCGTGAATTGCCTCAGGCACTGGTGGTGCCATGTGCAATGGCCACCACAGAGGCAGTGGCGACGGCAGTGGTGGCTGAGGCATCTGTGGCTGCAGTGGCTGCCCAGACCACCATGATGCTTCAGTGGTGTCAACAGCCGAGCTCCGTGTGAAGAGCAGGCTGCCAATGATGGGATCCCCAGTCCCCGGGGAAAGAGCCAGAGTCCTTCTGCGTTCTCCTCTGTGGAGAGTGTCATAGACCATGCTGCCCTATTGCCATCTTGCCCCTTCCCCCAGGTTGCATCTTTATTTTCTCTTCTTGCTTCACATTCCTCACAGTTGAATCATTGATTTACAGTGAATATTTTTCCTCAGGCATCTGATTTTGTTTTATATTGCTGCTGTAACAACTTACCACAAGCATCATAACCTAAAATAATTCCATTTTATTATTTTATAGTTTGAAAGTCAGAAGTCAGGAATAGAACTCCCTAGGCTAAAATCAAAGTATGGAAAGCCTGCCTTCCTTTCTGTAGCTCTAGGGGCGAAATGGTTTCCTTCCTTTATTAATTTCCAGAGACTGCCCACAATCCTTGGCTCATGGTCCCTTTCTCTGTCTTCAACGTTAACAGTGTTTACTTGTGTCTTTCTCATGCTGCATTCCTCTGACTCTGACTCTCATGCCTCTTTCCGTTGCTTTTATTTTTATTTATTTATTTTTTTGAGTTGGTGTTTCACTCTGGTGCCCAGGCTGGAGTGCAGTGGCATACTCCTGGCCATCATGGCCACAACCTGCTGGGCTCAGGCCATCCTTCTGCCTCAGCTTTCCAAGTAGCAGGAACTACAGGTACACACTACCACACCCAGCTAACTTTTTGATTTGCTGTAGAGACGAGGTCTCACCATGCTGCCCAGGTTTGTCTTGAACCCACAGGCTCAGACAATACTCTCACATCAGCCTCCCAAAGTTCTGGGATTATAGGCTTGAGCCACCACTCCCGGTCTCTTTCTGTTTCTTCTTTTTTTTTTTTTGAGTTGGAGTCTCACTCTGTCACCCAGACTGGAATGCAGTAGCCGCTCCCGGCCCCCACAGCCACGACCTGCTGGGCTCGGCTATCCTTCTGCCTCAGCCTTCAGAGTAGCCGGAATTACAGGCATGTGCTACCACGCCCGGCTGATTTTTGATTTATTGTAGAGATGAGGTCTTGCTGCCCAGGTGGATCTCGAGCCTGCGGGCTCAGGAAATCTGCTCACCTCGGCCTCCCAAAAGCGCGGGATTACAGGCTGAGCCACCAAGCCCAGCTTCTTTCTGTTTCTTATAAGAACCTCTGTAATTAAATACAATTGGGCCCACCCAGATAATCCAGGATCATCTCCTCATTTAAATGTCAGCTGATTAGCAACCTCAATCCTCAGTTTACAATTTCAATGACCCCTTACCATGTAATATCACATATTCACAGATTCTGTACATTAGGATGTGAACATCAATGGGGGAGCATTATTTTACCTACCATAGTCTCTTTCTGGAAGCCTCAACTTCTATTCAGAGGGACTCATCTCAATCTAGGGGCTACATCTCTTCTTTCCATTTATGAATGGCTTCAATTGGAGTCCCTCACCCACTCAGTCTGGAGTGAGAGTAGGTCACAACATTTCAGGTGGCCAAAATGCTTCTTCCTTACCAGGTTTTTCAGAGGCAGGATTGATGAGGTGCAGTATGTTTAAAATCATTGTTTCTTCTATCCTAAGAACCAAAACAGCAGTTTCAACAATATGTCTTCCTTTTCTTGGCATTTTGTGGCAAATAACTGTTGAAACCATTGTCAGTTGCATATTTTCCACCAATGGAAAATTAGTGATTAGAAACAGAGGCAACAAACAGATGGCCATCAGGCCGGATGTGTTGTTAATAAAAACAAACACAGTAGCACTAGACTGCAAAGATATAGCAGACAATGTAGGATTAATTTTGTCCATGA
>NW_007151153.1:0-5530 GCF_000164805.1 Carlito syrichta | reverse complement strand
CCCCTCCTCCTTCACTGCTCCGTACTCTGGGGAGAGAGTGAAAGAGGAGAGAGCAAGAGAGAGCTGACTAGAGGAATAATTACAGAGCCTGCCACAAGAGGGTAGGGTTTTTTTTAATTTTTTACTTTTTTTTTCCTGTTTGTTAGTCCATCTGTCTTTTTTATAATTTTCCCTTGTGCATGAATGTGTATGTGAGGGTTTGATCTGCATCTCCCTTTTTTTTCTTTTTTCTGTTTCTTCCTTCTTTTGTTTGTTGCTTTCTGTTTATGTATGTGTGTGAATGACTGAGTGCTCATCTTTCAATTTTTCTGTTGTTGTTGGCTTATTTTTGCTCTTTTGTTCCTCTGTTTATTTTTATTTTATTTATTTATTTTTAGTGGAAGGTTTGTGTCAATAAAGGTGTGAAGTTTCAATTCAGATTGCTGAATTCCTTTTTAAATTTTTTCCCAGTATTTCTGTTTATTTTCTCCACTCATTTTGTGCCAGGTCTGTGTGGATGTGTGTTTAGTTTGCTTGGTTTTTGTTGTTGTTGTTGTTTGTTTTGTTTTACTTTGTTGTTATTCCAGTTAGTTTTGGGGTGTGTGTGTATGTCTATGTGTGTGTGTGTTCAATTATTTTTGCTATGGTTTCTTTCATTGTTCTGTGGATTTTTTTTCTTTTTGTTCCTTTGCCTTTTTGTTTGTTTGTTTTTATTTTAATTCTTGTCCATCTTATTTCCTTCTATTTTTCTCTGTGCTCCTCATTGCTGTCACTGTATATCGGACCCAGGAATACACACATGTACCCATTACATCATCATATAGAGTGGTGGTTGGGAGTGGGTCTCAAGGAACACATACAACAGTCAGTAAAAACTGTAATTTGCAAATAGTTTCTGAATCCTAGGTTCCCATCCCCTACCTTCTTCGATTTCAAAATTACAAGACAGCAAACCTTCCCACCTACAGTACTATTTCAAAATAGAACAAATCCAGAGCCCAGATCAGGGAAGAATAGAGGGCTGGGCAAACATCAGAAGAGAAAACTTCTTCTACTGACACTGAATAACAGAACTAAGGAGAAAAACAAGAGAGCTGTCACAAATGAGGAAAAACCAAAGGAAGACCACAGGTAATTTCAAGTGTAACAAAGAGAAAACTCATGACAAATCAGATCTTGGAGTACAAACAATGGAAGTCATCAACCACTGGCTCCAGAATATGACAGGGATTAGAGAATGGATGGAAAGAGTGAATAAGACTCAAGAAAGACAAGATGCAACACTGAAAGAACTTAGAGATTTTGGCAATAAAAAATTTCATCCAGAAAATAAATAACAAGATGACAAGCATGGAAAGCAGAATTAATCTAGCTGAAGAAAGAATCTCAGAATCTGAAGACCAGAACATGGAATTAACCCAATCTATAAAAAACATAGAAAAAAGACTCAGAAAAAAAAAAGAAAACAAAAACAAAGCCTACAAGAGTTGTGTGATTATATCAAGAGGTCGAACATACCTCTGATTGGTATCCCAGGAGAAGAAAGGGAAATGGAAAACAAGTTGGAGCAAGTATTCAAGGAGGTAATCCAAGAAAACTTTCCCTATCTCACCAGAGATGTGACCAGCCAAACACAAGAGATATAGAGAACCCACACAAGACATCAATGAGAAGACCAACCCCAAGAGATTAGTAATTCACCTACACAAAGTAGGCACAAAAGAAAAAATCCTAAATGCAGCAAGGGAGACAGGTCTGACTACCTACCAGGAAAACCAATCAGAATAGTGGCAGACCTATCGGCAGAAACACTATAAGAGAGAAAGGACTGGAATCCAATATTCAAAGTCCTCAAAGATAAATAATTTCAACCAAGAATTTCCTACCCAGCCAAGCTCAGCTTCATCAGTGATGGAGAATAAAAATCCTTCCCAGACATCCAATCCCTAAGTGATTATGCAGCTTCCAGACCAGCTCTGCAGGAGACACTTAAAAAGATATTAAGCACAGAAGAAAGAAGAAAAAGAATGCCACGCACTTCCCAAGAGAACAGCAGGGCACAGAATCAACAGAGAATATAGCACAATAAGAAACCTGAAAACATACACCAACCCCAAAGCCAAAGAAAACAAGCAAACAAAGAAAAAACTTTATAAGAATCTCATGACAGGGATAAACAATCACATTTCAATGATCAGATTGAATGTGAATAAACTAAATGCACCACTGAAAAGACACAGAATGGCAAACTGGATAGGAAACCATGACCCAATTATTTGCTGCATCCAGGAGACTCATCTCCCTACAAGGGATGCACACAACTCAAAATTAAAGGATGGAAAATGAGTTTCCAGGCAAATGAATCACAAAAGAAGGCAAGAGTCACGATCTTAATATCAGACAAAACAACCTTTAAGCTATCATCCTACAAAAAAGATACCTGCACACGAATATTTGTTGCAGCTCTATTTCCAATAGCAAAAACATGGAACCAACGATGCTGCCCATCAAAGCTGGACTCGATTAAAAAAATGTGGTACATATATACAATGGAATATTATGCAGCCATAAAGAAGGACAAACGTATGGGCTTGGCGGCAACTTGGATGGATTTAGAGTCAATCATACTTGGTAATCTATCACAGAAACAAAGAAACAAAGTACTATATGTTCTCACTCATAAGTGGACCTTGAACAATTATCATAATGCTATAAGAAAGGGATTGGCAATAGTGGGAAACTGCCAGGGAAGGGGATGGGATTGGCAGTGGAAGGAAACTACTAGGGGAGGGAGGGGCACACCTCATCAAAAAGGGTACCTGCATAATCAACGTTTGTATACCTAACCTTGAATTGTACCCCACATCTTTAAAATAATTTTAAAAAATTTTAAAGAATGAACAGCATATGCAAAGGTGGTCCTTTAAGATTATAATACTGTACTTTAATTGTACTTTTGTATGTTTAGATACACAAATCCCATGTGTTACAGTTGCCTGCGGTGCTCAGTACAGTCTGAGAACTATATAGGTGCTATATGTGCTATACAGCTTTGTAGTCTAGGAGCAATATACTATTTTATATTGCCTAGGAGTGTAGTAGGCTATCTCATCTAGGTTTGAATGAGTCACTCTATGATAGCCGCACAACTTCTCAGAATATGTCCCTGACTAAGCAATGTGTGACAACAATCCCAGAGAAAACCCAGTCCTCTGTAGGCCTCAAATACCATGTAAGTGAGATTAAGTGGAAGTGGTATGAAAATGACCTTTTCCTTTCCCCAGAATGAATCCATATGATGGAAGTGTAATATGATTCAGAGCATGAAAGAAGGTAAGGTAGTGTCCATTATAATTACAACTTTATGAGTTCAAAGGTGAAGTCTGTTATCACAAGGCTGGGATATGCAGGTGACCTGGGGCTTCCTCCAAGCCTGGCATCTTCATATCCCCTATAGTGCAAAAAAACACCTTGTCATCTCTCCAGGGAAATACCAGTTACTGTTCTTACTGGTGTTAGGGAATGAAGGAGGACACTCTTTAGAAATGAGTCTGATAATGGAGTGTGTCTTAAAGCCATGAAAAGAAAGGAGAGGTGGTAGGATTTTTTGGGTGTGGTCAACTAGGGCTGAGCTTGGAGCCTGAGGGCAGATTGAGGTTCCCTCAGCATAGGCAGGTACTTCCTGGTGCTAGAGATGCCACACAGGATCCTTAGAAAGGTTACTTTGAAGATGTAGGAAGAGGAGTAACCTCAGCAGCCTGAGGCCAGTGAGGGAACAGGCTGTGCATGGTGGTGATGTATTAATAGTCCTTGGAGTTCTTTTTGTTTTAGGACCAGAGGTAGCAGGAGCACTGGAATACTGTTTTTGCCCAAAAGAAAGCCCTAGCCTATAGTTTCATGGAGTGAGGTGGTCAGAGGAGGTGTTGTCCAGTGCTCTCTTATCCAGTGCAACCCTCATAATGCTATAAGAAAGGGATCGGCAATAGTGGGAAACTGCCAGGGAAGGGGATGGGATTGGCAGTTGAAGGAAACTACTAGGGGAGGGAGGGGCACACCTCAACAAAAAGGGTACCTGCATAATCAATGTTTATATAGATATACAGATATAACATATGGCTTGCTGCCTCTCATACTGTCATTCACTTGGTTGTGAAAAAGATATTGCTGTTCAGAAATGAGAAAAGTATTCTGCAATGAACCAAGGGTTGGTGAAGGTATGCAGTGAGGAAGACTAGAGAGTGTGTCACAGACACAAATAAGAGGCACTGGACTAGGGTACTTCACCCAGAGTACAGCCCACAAGGAGAGTCCCAGCCCTGGGAGCAGGGCAACTGAAGGCCGGCTGGGGTCTGCCCAGTGGTCCCTTGCCTACTGCATGCCTTTGGGTCAGTCACTCACCCTGCCATGGAAGTGAGCTACAGTCCCTCTGGCCACATGCCCCATCCCCTCCCCTCCTTGCCACGCTGTGAAGAACACTGACCCTGAGAATAGTGAAACCATCTGCCTGCCCCTGGCTTCCTCTCACCAGCCTGTGAAAGCTCTGGGTTCGGTTCTTGTCTCTGAAGTGCGAAAGACCACATAAGAGAGCCTCAACTTTAGACAGTTTATGTTCTTCAGTCAGTCTGTTGAAGACCTAGGTTTGATTGTGATAGAATTAAAGAACTTATCTTTTCCTATGTGTGTGCATACAGGCATTTGGGTGCCACATTTATTGACGGTCAGTTTTAAAGGCATAAAATGCAATAGTACTGCTGGGAACCTGGCATATAAGACATTCGCTGGTGGACATGTTTTTTCATGTGTATTGGGTCCTTGTACATACTGACACTATTCCTGATCGCTGTGGGTAGGCATTTCACCTCATGCTAGCAACTCAGGGATGCCCATCACTGAGGTAGAGCTGGCATGAGTTGTCTAACTGAGGACAGCAAGCCCCTTTGCAAGGAGGATTTATAGTTCAGGTGCTGGGCAGAGGAGGCACCCGTGAGTGACACAAGAACCTCAATTCTGTATGGCATGTGGAATGCAAATAGGAAGTAGTGCTTTCATTTTTGAGGGTCTCAAAGTCTTTGCATGATGGAGCTAGAAAGACCTCTAGGGATAATGCTCATTGTACTAGGGGGACTCCAAAAAACCCACAGTTGTCTTTTGAAGGGTGGGCCCCGTATAGTAAAGGCTTCCCCCACTAGATATGTGTCCTAGAAACTCATCAGCATCAACATACCAGCTAGTGTTGTGAAAGGCTGCGATCGGCTTCAGTGAATTTTTTTACTGTTTTGAAGAATCGTTCAATATTTGCCCATTCCATGAAGGGTGATTTACATGAACAACTGTCCACACTGCACTGAATGTTCAGCAGTTTTTACGCAAAAATGGGATGGCCCCCATGCTTCACTCTCCCTATTCACCTGATCTCGCCCCAGCAACTTTTTGTGTTTCCCCAATGAAAAAAGTTCTCAAAGGAAACATGTTGCCGATGTGGAAGAGGTAAAACAAAAAATGGCAGAAGCACTAAAAGGCATCAAAATTGACTAGCTCAAAAACTGTTTTG
>NW_007151152.1:0-4661 GCF_000164805.1 Carlito syrichta | reverse complement strand
GGAAAACAAGAGAGCTATCACAAATGAGGAAAAACCAAAGGAAGACCACAGGTAATTTCAGTGTAACAAAGAGAAAACTCATGAAAAATCAGATCTTGGAGCACAAACAATGGAAGTCATCAACCACTGGCTCCAGAATATGACAGGGATTAGAGAATGGATGGAAAGAGTGAATAAGACTCAAGAAAGACAAGATGCAACACTGAAAGAACTTATAACAGAGATTTTCTCAATAAAAAATTTCATCCAGAAAATAAATAACAAGATGACAAGCATGGAAAGCAGAATTAATCTAGCTGAAGAAAGAATCTCAGAATCTGAAGACCAGAACATGGAATTAACCCAATCTATAAAAAACATAGAAAAAAGACTCAGAAAAAAAAAAGAAAACAAAAACAAAGCCTACAAGAGTTGTGTGATTATATCAAGAGGTCGAACATACCTCTGATTGGTATCCCAGGAGAAGAAAGGGAAATGGAAAACAACTTGGAGCAAGTATTCAAGGAGGTAATCCAAGAAAACTTTCCCTATCTCACCAGAGATGTGATCAGCCAAACACAAGAGATACAGAGAACCCACTCAAGACATCAATGAGAAGACCAACCCCAAGAGATTAGTAATTCACCTACACAAAGTAGGCACAAAAGAAAAAATCCTAAATGCAGCAAGGGAGACAGGTCTGACTACCTACCAGGGAAAACCAATCAGAATAGTGGCAGACCTATCGGCAGAAACACTATAAGAGAGAAAGGACTGGAATCCAATATTCAAAGTCCTCAAAGATAAATAATTTCAACCAAGAATTTCCTACCCAGCCAAGCTCAGCTTCATCAGTGATGGAGAATAAAAATCCTTCCCAGACATCCAATCCCTAAATGATTATGCAGCTTCCAGACCAGCTCTGCAGGAGACACTTAACAAGATATTAAGCACAGAAGAAAGAAGAAAAAGAATGACCACGCACTTCCCAAGAGAACAGCAGGGCACAGAATCAACAGAGAATATAGCACAATAAGAAACCTGAAAACATACACCAACCCCAAAGCCAAAGAAAACAAGCAAACAAAGAAAAAACTTTATAAGAATCTCATGACAGGGATAAACAATCACATTTCAATGATCAGATTGAATGTGAATAAACTAAATGCACCACTGAAAAGACACAGAATGGCAAACTGGATAGGAAACCATGACCCAATTATTTGCTGCATCCAGGAGACTCATCTCCCTACAAGGGATGCACACAACTCAAAATTAAAGGATGGAAAATGAGTTTCCAGGCAAATGAATCACAAAAGAAGGCAAGAGTCACGATCTTAATATCAGACAAAACAACCTTTAAGCTATCATCCTACAAAAAAGATACCTGCACACGAATATTTGTTGCAGCTCTATTTCCAATAGCAAAAACATGGAACCAACGATGCTGCCCATCAAAGCTGGACTCGATTAAAAAAATGTGGTACATATATACAATGGAATATTATGCAGCCATAAAGAAGGACAAACGTATGGACTTGGCGGCAACTTGGATGGATTTAGAGTCAATCATACTTGGTGATCTATCACAGACACAAAGAACAAAGTACTATATGTTTTCACTCATAAGTGGACCTTGAACAATTATCATAATGCTATAAGAAAGGGATTGGCAATAGTGAGAAACTGCCAGGGAAGGGGATGGGATTGGCAGTTGAAGGAAACTACTAGGGGAGGGAGGGGCACACCTCATCAAAAAGAGTACCTGCATAATCAACGTTTGTATACCTAACCTTGAATTGTACCCCACATCTTTAAAATAATTTTAAAAAATTTTAAAGAATGAACAGCATATGCAAAGGTGGTCCTTTAAGATTATAATACTGTACTTTAATTGTACTTTTGTATGTTTAGATACACAAATCCCATGTGTTACAGTTGCCTGCAGTGTTCAGTACAGTCTGAGAACTATATAGGTGCTATATGTGCTATACAGCTTTGTAGTCTAGGAGCAATATACTATTTTATATTGCCTAGGAGTGTAGTAGGCTATCTCATCTAGGTTTGAATGAGTCACTCTATGATAGCCGCACAACTTCTCAGAATATGTCCCTGACTAAGCAATGTGTGACAACAATCCCAGAGAAAACCCAGTCCTCTGTAGGCCTCAAATACCATGTAAGTGAGATTAAGTGGAAGTGGTATGAAAATGACCTTTTCCTTTCCCCAGAATGAATCCATATGATGGAAGTGTAATATGATTCAGAGCATGAAAGAAGGTAAGGTAGTGTCCATTATAATTACAACTTTATGAGTTCAAAGGTGAAGTCTGTTATCACAAGGCTGGGATATGCAGGTGACCTGGGGCTTCCTCCAAGCCTGGCATCTTCATATCCCTTATAGTGCAAAAAAACACCTTGTCATCTCTCCAGGGAAATACCAGTTACTGTTCTTACTGGTGTTAGGGAATGAAGGAGGACACTCTTTAGAAATGAGTCTGATAATGGAGTGTGTCTTAAAGCCATGAAAAGAAAGGAGAGGTGGTAGGATTTTTTGGGTGTGGTCAACTAGGGCTGAGCTTGGAGCCTGAGGGCAGATTGAGGTTCCCTCAGCATAGGCAGGTACTTCCTGGTGCTAGAGATGCCACACAGGATCCTTAGAAAGGTTACTTTGAAGATGTAGGAAGAGGAGTAACCTCAGCAGCCTGAGGCCAGTGAGGGAACAGGCTGTGCATGGTGGTGATGTATTAATAGTCCTTGGAGTTCTTTTTGTTTTAGGACCAGAGGTAGCAGGAGCACTGGAATACTGTTTTTGCCCAAAAGAAAGCCCTAGCCTATAGTTTCATGGAGTGAGGTGGTCAGAGGAGGTGTTGTCCAGTGCTCTCTTATCCAGTGCAACCCTCATAATGCTATAAGAAAGGGATCGGCAATAGTGGGAAACTGCCAGGGAAGGGGATGGGATTGGCAGTTGAAGGAAACTACTAGGGGAGGGAGGGGCACACCTCAACAAAAAGGGTACCTGCATAATCAATGTTTATATAGATATACAGATATAACATATGGCTTGCTGCCTCTCATACTGTCATTCACTTGGTTGTGAAAAAGATATTGCTGTTCAGAAATGAGAAAAGTATTCTGCAATGAACCAAGGGTTGGTGAAGGTATGCAGTGAGGAAGACTAGAGAGTGTGTCACAGACACAAATAAGAGGCACTGGACTAGGGTACTTCACCCAGAGTACAGCCCACAAGGAGAGTCCCAGCCCTGGGAGCAGGGCAACTGAAGGCCGGCTGGGGTCTGCCCAGTGGTCCCTTGCCTACTGCATGCCTTTGGGTCAGTCACTCACCCTGCCATGGAAGTGAGCTACAGTCCCTCTGGCCACATGCCCCATCCCCTCCCCTCCTTGCCACGCTGTGAAGAACACTGACCCTGAGAATAGTGAAACCATCTGCCTGCCCCTGGCTTCCTCTCACCAGCCTGTGAAAGCTCTGGGTTCGGTTCTTGTCTCTGAAGTGCGAAAGACCACATAAGAGAGCCTCAACTTTAGACAGTTTATGTTCTTCAGTCAGTCTGTTGAAGACCTAGGTTTGATTGTGATAGAATTAAAGAACTTATCTTTTCCTATGTGTGTGCATACAGGCATTTGGGTGCCACATTTATTGACGGTCAGTTTTAAAGGCATAAAATGCAATAGTACTGCTGGGAACCTGGCATATAAGACATTCGCTGGTGGACATGTTTTTTCATGTGTATTGGGTCCTTGTACATACTGACACTATTCCTGATCGCTGTGGGTAGGCATTTCACCTCATGCTAGCAACTCAGGGATGCCCATCACTGAGGTAGAGCTGGCATGAGTTGTCTAACTGAGGACAGCAAGCCCCTTTGCAAGGAGGATTTATAGTTCAGGTGCTGGGCAGAGGAGGCACCCGTGAGTGACACAAGAACCTCAATTCTGTATGGCATGTGGAATGCAAATAGGAAGTAGTGCTTTCATTTTTGAGGGTCTCAAAGTCTTTGCATGATGGAGCTAGAAAGACCTCTAGGGATAATGCTCATTGTACTAGGGGGACTCCAAAAAACCCACAGTTGTCTTTTGAAGGGTGGGCCCCGTATAGTAAAGGCTTCCCCCACTAGATATGTGTCCTAGAAACTCATCAGCATCAACATACCAGCTAGTGTTGTGAAAGGCTGCGATCGGCTTCAGTGAATTTTTTTACTGTTTTGAAGAATCGTTCAATATTTGCCCATTCCATGAAGGGTGATTTACATGAACAACTGTCCACACTGCACTGAATGTTCAGCAGTTTTTACGCAAAAATGGGATGGCCCCCATGCTTCACTCTCCCTATTCACCTGATCTCGCCCCAGCAACTTTTTGTGTTTCCCCAATGAAAAAAGTTCTCAAAGGAAACATGTTGCCGATGTGGAAGAGGTAAAACAAAAAATGGCAGAAGCACTAAAAGGCATCAAAATTGACTAGCTCAAAAACTGTTTTGAGCAGTGGAAAAAGGCATCTCAGTAGGTCATTGCATCAAATGGAAAGTACTTTGAAGGTGACTGAAGTTTAAACATGTAAGAATAAATACATAATTTTTTTAAACAAATGTCATTTGGGTGTAGTCTCCACTTCCTATATGACATTCAGATCTCTACACTGCTAGGGTGAGGGAGAATTTGAAGA
>NW_007151151.1:0-362 GCF_000164805.1 Carlito syrichta | reverse complement strand
TTAATAGTAATAAACATCTGTCTGGGGATGGGGAGACACCTGCTATCAACAAGGGGCCTGAATGAAGCATATTTGTATACCTAACACTTAACTGTACTCCACAATATCATAATAAAAAAATATTGATTTAAACAAAAAAAAAGAAAAAAAGAAGAAGAATGCCATACACCACCATCATCACAACCACAGGCTGGGCTCAAAGGCTCAGCCTGGCATCCAGGCTTTTTGGAGGCCCAGGCGAGTGGACGGACTGGACCTGTGCATTCAACACCAGCCCGGAGTATGGAGTGAGACCTCTCCTTGACTATGAAAAATAAATGAAAAGATTACCCGGGCATGGTGGCACAGGACTGTGGTTCCAG
>NW_007151150.1:0-764 GCF_000164805.1 Carlito syrichta | reverse complement strand
TAGAAAATTGACTCATCTAGCTGAATTAGGTAGGTGACATAACTACTTAGTTGGCTGATTTAACTGGCTGACTTAAACTAGTTAACTAGTTGACTTAAATACGTGAATTAGTTAGCTAACTATTTAACTAGCTGAATAACAAGCTGACTTAACTAATTAGCTAACTAGTTAGGTAGCAGACTTAAGTAGCTGACGTAAATAGTTAGCTAACTAGTGAGATAGCTGACTTAGCTAGCTGACTATCAAGATAGCTAGCTGACTTGAGTTGGATAACGAGTTAGTTACCTGTTTTAACTAGTTGGTAAACAAGTTAAATAATTGACTTAACTAGTTGTTTAACGAGTTAGCTAGGTGACTTAACTTGTTGGTTGACGAGTCGGCAGAATATTTAGCTGTTTTAACACATTGGTTGACTATATGACCCACTTGTTAGCTGGCTTAACAAGTTGGCTGACCAGTCGGCAGACTAGTTAGCTGGGTTAGATAGTTGACTGACGAGTTGGCCCACTAGTCAGCTCTTTTAACAAGTTGGATGGCTGGTGTGTTGACCTAACTAGTCGGCCGATTAGTAGGCTGATTAGTTAGATCACCAAAATTGTCGGCGACTAGTTAGCTGAGCTAACTTGTTGGGTGACAAGATGGTCAACTATTCGTTCGATTGATTAACTGATTTAACAAGTAGGCAGGCTAGGCGGCCGACTGGTTAGCTGACTTAACTAGTCGGCCGACGGGTGAGCCGACAGGTGAGCTGATTTGACTAATTG
>NW_007151149.1:0-746 GCF_000164805.1 Carlito syrichta | reverse complement strand
TTTAACTAGTTGGTAAACAAGTTAAATAATTGACTTAACTAGTTGTTTAACGAGTTAGCTAGGTGACTTAACTTGTGGTTGACGAGTTGGCAGAATATTTAGCTGTTTTAACACGTTGGTTGACTATATGACCCACTTGTTAGCTGGCTTAACAAGTTGGCCGACCAGTCGGCAGACTAGTTAGCTGGGTTAGATAGTTGACTGACGAGTTGGCCCACTAGTCAGCTCTTTTAACAAGTTGGATGGCTGGTGTGTTGACCTAACTAGTCGGCCGATTAGTAGGCTGATTAGTTAGATCACCAAAATTGTCGGCGACTAGTTAGCTGAGCTAACTTGTTGGGTGACAAGATGGTCAACTATTCCTTCGATTGATTAGCTGATTTAACAAGTAGGCAGGCTAGGCGGCCGACTGGTTAGCTGACTTAACTAGTCGGCCGACGGGTGAGCCGACAGGTGAGCTGATTTGACTAATTGTCCGGTGAGTGATCCAACAGGGCAACTGACTTAACTAGTCAGCTGGTGTGTGAGCCGGCTGGTCAGCTGACTTAACTATTCAGCTGGCAAGTGAACAGAGTGGTCAGCTGACATTAGTCAACTTGTAAGTGAGCCGACTCATCAGAGTACTTAACTAGTCAGCCGGCCTAGTCGGCTGGCCTAGTCAAGCTGACTGGTGAGCTGACCTAACTTGTTGACTGATGAGTGAGGCAACAGGCGAGCTGCCTTAACTAGTCAGCTGGCAAGCAAGG
>NW_007151148.1:0-879 GCF_000164805.1 Carlito syrichta | reverse complement strand
GTGCAGTAGCTACTGGAGTACTCACAGCTACCACAGCCTCAACCTGCTGGGCTCAGGCAAACTTTCCGCCTCAACCTACCAAGAAGCTGAAACCACAGGTGTGCACCACCATCCTGGCTAATTTTTTTGATTTTGTGTAGTGATGAGGTCTCACCACATTGCCCAGGTTGGTTTCCAAACCCTGAGTTTAGGCAATCCTCTTGCCTCTGCCTCCCAAAGTGCTCGGATTACAGGGGTAAGCCACCGCACCATGCTATAAATGAGATTTCTAAGATCATAGGATACAAGACCATAATACAAAGGCTATCATAGTTCTGTGTTCAGTATGTCCCCTACACATAAGAACAAGTTCCATTCTGAGAACCAATTATAAGTCCTATTTGTTTGTAAGTCCAACAAAGTTAGCTCAGGTACCCAACTAACACAATCAGCTAGACAGGAACAGCCACATCACTGCTGCTTTATGCTTGCTTCCAGACATCCTGGGCTCTATACAGGACTGAACAGTAAAGTACACAAAAGCACAACCACTTGTAGAAGATGCACACACGTGACAATGTACCTCAGACATATGAACATATGTGACTGGACATGCGAATGCATGTTCTCATCTTTGAAAGTTTGTAACATGAAGTTTCATATGTAGGCAACTTACTGTACTAGCAATTGACATATGTACACTGAAAATAAAAATACAATATTGCTCTGATTGGAATATCCCCTCCAATATTTCCCTTCACGTGGAAACTTATTTCCCAATGTGGCAGTATATGAGAGGGTAGATCTTTAAGAGGTGATTGGATTATAAGCACCATGCCTTGAAGAATGAATTAATCCATTCATGGATTAATGGGTAATTATGGGAGTGGAACTGTGTCT
>NW_007151146.1:0-595 GCF_000164805.1 Carlito syrichta | reverse complement strand
ATTGGTGATTGGTGCCCCAGTGATTGGTGCTCCTCCAAAATGGTTAGCTTTGTGACTAGTCCCCCTCTGTGATGGGTGTAACACTTAATTAACCTACTAAAAAATGGGTGTCCCAGTGACTAGCTCTCCTTTGTGATGGATGTCCCCATCACTGCCCTTCAAGTGATGGGTACCCCAGGGTCTGGCCCACATTTTAATTGTTGTCCAAGGGACTAGTCATCCTACAATATTAGGACCCCAGTGACTAGCATGTGATGAGTAACCCGTGTCCGGTTCACCTCCAAATGTGTTCCCCAGTGAATTGCTCTACTCTTTGATGTGTGAACAGTGAGTGGCCTTTCTCTGTGATCTGTGCCCCAGTGACTGGGTCTTCTCCATATTGTTGACACAATGATTGGTACTTTCATTTATGGGTATTCCAGTGACTGTGCTTCCTCTGCAATGGGTGTCCAGTGAATGAACCTCCTTAAGTGTTTGTGTCTCACTTACTGGATTTACTGGCCATTGTTTGTGATATCTGCTCGAATTAAGGACTCTCCTCTGTGGTGGGTGTCCAAGTTAAATGCTCTTATCCCAATCGGGTGCCCCAGTGAGA
>NW_007151145.1:0-1082 GCF_000164805.1 Carlito syrichta | reverse complement strand
TGCACCCAACGTCCAGCAGAAGGAGGTGGGAGCATGCGCTGGGTGGAGCGGCCCCCGGGCGCCGCAGCCGCGGGTGGCGGCGGCTCCATCATCACAGCGAGCTGTTTCCCTGTGCTGGGGCAACAGTCAAGCAGGGCCATCAAGCTTCTGACCACAAACTTCGCTGGCGGACGGTGGAGACAGGTGCAGCGCGTCGCTGCTCCAGTGGCAGCGGCGGCTCGGCGTCACAGGCTTGGAGTCCGCCGGCGTGGGAGCTTTGCGCGGCCATCCTGGCGGGCTCCGCGTGCCCTGTCTCGGCCGGGCCCCAGGTCTGGGCGCGCTGGGCCGGGGCACCGCTCTGGCGGGCGCAGGGCCGGGCTCGGTAGGGTCCCTGCAGGGCCTCTGGCTGCACGTAGCTCACAACTGCGCGGCCTCTGCGCCCTGCTTTATAGCCCGCCGGCGCGCACCCAGCCAGCGGCCGGCACCCAGCCAGCGGTCGCGTGGCTCGCGGCTCAGCTACTGGTTGCTATAGCGATGAACCCCAGACAGCAATTGACTGAGGGACCGCGGCCTCCAAACACCCTCTCACGCCCTAGACTAGGAAGGGACATTGGCTTTGTCAGTCATTGGTACGCCGCTGAAGCTAGGGCTTTCACCTTTTCTTTTTTTTTTTTTTTTTTATTTTTATTTTGCAAAGAACACTGTTTTTGCTCATTGACAATAGTAATTTGCCCAAATGTGAAGAGATATCATTCTCCTTTTCACATGTGAGTGACCCTTATGGCAAAATTAAATGGTTTGGGTTAGAATGTATAATAAAAATTATAGTTAAGATTTTTATATTCTCACTTATAAATGGACCTTGAACAATTATCATAATACTATAAGAAAGGGATTGGCAGTGTGGGAAACTGCCAGGGGAGGAAGGGGTACCTCATCAACAAGGGTACGTCCATAATGAACATTTGTATAGCTAACCCTGAATTGTACCCCACAACTTTAAAATTAAAAATTTTTTTTTTTCATTAATCAGTAGTTTTTATTATGGTTTTGTGGGGTACAGTTAAGGGTAGGTGTACAATGACGTTTCGTTCAGGCACCCG
>NW_007151144.1:0-823 GCF_000164805.1 Carlito syrichta | reverse complement strand
AACTATGTCTTTTATACTTTATAATTACTATCTTATAATATCATGTCTAAATTCTAATACAACTATTATCTACTATAATCTATTACAAACCTTATCATTAGTACTAATAAGTATAAAAATTATGAACTTACTCTATGTTCTATAAAACTTAATTCAATGACATTTTAACCTAAAACCTAAATCTGATTGCCTATTACATGGAAACTACCTACGTCTCAAAACCTGCCATGCCACTTAAAACAATGAACTGCATAGTTGCCATAACGACAGCCGGGGACTGAAGCAAGCTGAAAGTTACTGCACATACAAAAACCAAGAACGTTCTGCTTGACCAAAAGCAACATAATACAACTATTATCACAGTTATAACGTCTAATCATAACCCCAAATGAAACTACATACTGGAACAAAAGCTAATCAATCAGTTTACCAGGAAATAACAGCTAAAAAATCTTAAGAAGAAAAACAGTTTAGAAAGAAAAAGAGATATAAAATAATTCTGCTGTGCATTTTTCACAGGATATAATAAGATTTTATTTTAGACTGTCACTTCCTAATATTGAAAATTATGTTGTCTTATAATACACTGGTTACTATTCATATGTACACATTTGATATTATATCCTTGTCTCAGAGGCGACCTTCTGAATAGGCCTTCATAGGCCTCAGCTGTGTGGTTACATATGTTGGCTCCCAACAGATCATAGCTTTTAATGGATTCTCACAGGGATCGAGTGAAATGGTGATCATTTGAGGCATGCTTTTTAGTCATCCCCCTCTCTGTGGGAGGCAGCGGTCATGTAGGCACTGAGCACAGGACCGA
>NW_007151143.1:0-335 GCF_000164805.1 Carlito syrichta | reverse complement strand
GTAGCAAGATATGTCACCTACTTAATTCAGCTGAATAGTCAGCTGGCTAGCTATGTAGCAAGCTAGTAATTCAACTGGTAGAAATCAGGCCAGCTTGTTAAAACAGCTAGTTAAGTCATCTTCGTAGCCAGGTGGCTAGCTAGTATCCTAGCTAATTCAGTTGACTAGCTGGCTGGCTAGCTAATCAAGTCAGCTTGTTAAGAAAGCTGGCTATCCTGATGGCTAGAGAGGTAGAGAGCTAGTTAAGTCAGCTGGCTAGACAGCTGGATACTAGCAATGCCAGCTAGTTTAGTCACCTGGCTGTCCAGGTGCCTAGCTCGTTTATTAACTACTTA
>NW_007151142.1:0-733 GCF_000164805.1 Carlito syrichta | reverse complement strand
CCTGCTTCATTCTCAGCAAGACGCCAAGATATTTCGTGGTGACCTAGAATTCCAGTTGCTTGGATATCATGAGAAAGGCTCCCATAAAGTTCTTCAGGTATTGGAACCCAAGATTCCTGGTCCCTTTTCAAAGGACACACTAAAAATGTGGCGACATAGAAGCCCAGATTGCTGATTTAACCTAATCAAGAGACCTTGTAGATTTAGGCGATTGAGAACTCCAAGACCGGATTCCCTTTACTTTCTCAGCAAGATGCCCTGATATTCCTGTCCATGTGGATTCCAACTCTGTATATAAAAAGCAGATGCCCAGATGTTTCCTAGATACGTGGTTACCATGGATCCTGGTTACATTTTAATAATTCGTACTAAATATTTGGCAACTGCAATTTGCTCGGCCCCTCTCCAAATAAACTGCAAACGGAAATTTAAGGATTACCAAGTTCATGTTAAGACCAAAGTAACATCCAAATACGGCAAGATGATACTTTTTTCCGGGAAACTGGCCTTAATTGTCCCGAATAACCTAAGGGACTTCTACTACCAGATACCCGATTATAACTATCAGGAGGACCAGAATGTTGCTGGAGTCCTGAAATGACTGATTCATAATACCCACAAGCCAAATATCTCCGAAACATGAAACGAGCTGGAAGCCTTGATTCTTGTTTATACCACAACAAGACACCCTGAGATGTTTCGGATTGTGACTAGTGTATCACAGATTCCTTAT
>NW_007151141.1:0-762 GCF_000164805.1 Carlito syrichta | reverse complement strand
ATAGAAGTCCAGATTGCTGATTAAACTAATGAAGAGATCTTGTAGATTTAGGCGATTGAGAACTCCAAGACCGGATTCCCTTTACTTTTTCAGCAAGATGCCCTGATTTTCCTGTCCATGTGGATTCCAACTCTGTATATAAAATGCAGATGCCCAGATGTTTCCTAGATACGTGGTTACCATGGATCCTGGTTACATTTTAATAATTCGTACTAAATATTTGGCAACTGCAATTCGCTCGGCCCCTCTCCAAATAAACTACAAATGGAAATTTAAGGATTACCAAGTTCATGTTAAGACCAAAGTAACATCCAAATACGGCAAGATGATACATTTTTCCGGGAAACTGGCCTTAATTGTCCCGAGTAACCTAAGGGACTTATACTACCAGATACCCAATTACAACTATCAGGAGGACCAGAATGTTGCTGGAGTCCTGAAATGACTGATTCATAATACCCACAAGCCAAATATCTCCGAAACATGAAACGAGCTGGAAGCCTTGATTCTTGTTTAGACCACAGCAAGACACCCTGAGAATGTTTTGGATTGTGGACTAGTGTATCACAGATTCCTTATTCTTCCTTAGCGAGGGGCCGTGTAATGTCCTGTATATGAGGACTCCCTTTTCCCAGAATCCTGTTTGGAAACCCTGATTCTAGTTTTGCCATTAGCAATATGTCATATAGATAATCTGATGGAGGAACCGTGTAGAACAGATTTCTTATTTATCCTAAGCTAGAGATCATGTAGATTCTGTAG
>NW_007151140.1:0-723 GCF_000164805.1 Carlito syrichta | reverse complement strand
ATTTGGCAACTGCAATTCACTCGGCCCCTCTCCAAATAAACTACAAACGGAAATTTAAGGATTACCAAGTTCATGTTAAGACCAAAGTAACATCCAAATACGGCAAGATGATACTTTTTTCCGGGAAACTGGCCTTAATTGTCCCGAGTAACCTAAGGGACTTCTACTACCAGATACCCGATTACAACTATCAGGAGGACCAGAATGTTGCTGGAGTCCTGAAATGACTGATTCATAATACCCACAAGCCAAATATCTCCAAAACATGAAACGAGCTGGAAGCCTTGATTCTTGTTTATACCACAACAAGACACCCTGAGAATGTTTCGGATTGTGGACTAGTGTATCACAGATTCCTTATTCTTCCTTAGCGAGGGGCCGTGTAATGTCCTGTATATGAGGACTCCCTTTTCCCAGAATCCTGTTTGGAAACCCTGATTCTAGTTTTGCCATTAGCAAGATGTCATATAGATAATCTGATGGAGGAACCGTGTAGAACAGATATCTTATTTATCCTAAGCTAGAGATCATGTAGATTCTGTATATGAGGTCTGTTGTTACCTTTGTCTCAGCTTATAAAACCCTGATTATTATTTAGCCCACAGATGATTGCCTGTTGATTTTCTGAGTAAGCTATGCTATAACCCCGATTCTTTTTCTTCCTTGGGAAAGGGGCTGTGCATTTTCCTGTATAACTGGACGCTCATTTGATACATCCTGCTT
>NW_007151139.1:0-813 GCF_000164805.1 Carlito syrichta | reverse complement strand
GGCTAGCTAGTTAAGTCATGTAGTTTATTCTGCAGGCCAGCCAACTGGCTCTCTAGTTGAGTCAGCTAGTTAAGTCAGCTGGCTACCCATCTGGCTAGCTGTTTAAGTCAGCAAGTTAAGTCAGCTGGGCAGCAAGCTGAGTAGCTAGGTAGCTAAAGTCAGCTAGTTAAGTCAACTGACTAGCTAGGTAGCTAGCTAGTTAAGTCAGACAGTTATGTCAACTGGCTAGCTAGTTAAGTCAGTTAGTTCAGTCAGCTTTCTAGCCAGTTTCCTATCAGGGTATTTATCTAGTTAAGTCAACTGGCTAGCTCGCTAGTTAGCTAGTTATGTCACCTAGTTAATCAGCTCGCTGGCCAGCAGATTAGCTTGGTAGTTAGGTAGTTATGTCAGCTGGCAAACCAGAGGGCTATGTAGGTAGCTAGCTAGGTAAAACAGCTAGTTAAATAAGCTGTCTACCTTTGTAGCTAGGTAGTTAAGTCAACTAGTTAAGTCAGCTGGCTGGCTAGTTAATTCAGTTAGTTAAGTCAGCAGGCTAGCCAGCTGGCTAGCTAGTTAAGTCAACTAGTTAAGTCAGCTGGCTGGCATTCATGTTAGGTAGGTAGTTAGTAGTTAAGTCAGGTGACAAACCAGTGGACTATGTAGGTAGGTAGCTAGTTAACTCTGCTGGCTAGTCATAAGGCGTCTAGATATGGCAGTTAATTTAGTCAGTTGGCTATCCAGGTGTCTAACTAGGTAACTAGGTAGTTAAGTGTGCTGGCTCTCCAGCTGGCTGCTTCTTTAAGTCAGCTAGCTAAGTCAGCTGGCTAGCCTGTG
>NW_007151138.1:0-695 GCF_000164805.1 Carlito syrichta | reverse complement strand
GTCAGCTAGCTAGACAGCTAGATAGCTTGTTTACCAGCTAGTTATGTTAGCTGAATAGCCAGCGAGCTAGTCAGCCAGCTAGTTAAATCAACTAGGACATCACTTAGTTACTTAGCTAACTTGTCGACTAGCAACTCAGCTAGCTGGTCAGCTATCTAGTGGGCTCCCTCGTTTTCCATCAGGCTAGCTAAATATTAGGCTCACTAACATGCAAACCAATCAGGAAGCTAGTCCGGTCACACGCCAGTCAACATGTCATCTAACTTGTCAGCTCGCTTGAAGGCCCACAGAACAGCTAACTAGTCTTATGCTCACCAGCTGACTAGTAAATTCAGTTCACCAGTCAGCTCATTCGCTGGCTGACTACTTATGGCAGAGAACACGTAGGCTGATCCACTGGCCGACTAGTTAATTCAGCTGATGTGTCGGCTCACTCACCAATTGACTAGTTAAGTCAGCTCACTTGTCGGTTCACTCCCACCGACTAGGTAAGTCATCTAAACTGTTGGCCTACTAGACGGCCCACTAATTAAGTAAGCTAACCAATCGGCCGACTAGTGGGCCAACTCATCAGCTGACAAGTTAGTTAAGCTAATTAGTTGGGAGACTAGTTAGGTCAGCTAAATATTCGGCCAACTAGTTGATCAACTAGATGGCAGCAAACTAACCAGTCAACTACTTAACTGAACTAACTA
>NW_007151137.1:0-3752 GCF_000164805.1 Carlito syrichta | reverse complement strand
TAGTAAAGTTTGAAGCCTGAAAGTGTCATACTTCCTGCATTGTTTCTTTTGCTAAGGATTGTTTTGGCTATTCATGGTAGTTCAAGTTTCCATATGAATTTCTGTATTGTCATTTTCCAGGGTTGAGAAGAATGATGTTGGTAATTTGATGAATATTGCATTGATTCAGTAAATTGCCTTTGGTAGGAGGGATATCTTAACAATGTTGATTCTTCCTATCCATGAGCATGGGATATTTTCCCATTTGTTTATTTATTTATCTTTTTTGCTTTCTTTGAGTAGTGTTTTGCAGTTCTCATTGTATAGGTCTTGCCCTTCTCTGGTTAGGAAGATGCAAAGGTCTTTCATTCTTTTGTGTGAATATTGTGAATGGGATTGTGCTCTTTATTTGGTTCTCTGCCTACTTGTCTTTGGTGTATAAGAATGCAGCTGTTTTTCCACATTTCTTTTGTACCCTGAGACTTGGCAAAGTCCTTTATCAGTGCAAGCAGGGTTTTGACAAATTCTCTTGGATTTTCGAGGTATAGGATCATATTGTTAGCAAAGAACACATATTGGCAGCTGTTTCCTATTTATATATGACTGATTCCCTTCTCTTGTCTAATTGCTCTAGCTAGGACTTCCAACACAATGTTGAACAAGAGGGATGAGAGTAGGTAGTCTTGTCTTGTTCCACTTTTCAGGGGAAATGTTTCCAGTTTCTGTCTGTTTAGCAATATGCTAGCTGTGGGTTTATTATAGATGGTACTTACTATTTTTATGTATGTTTCTTCTACACATAGGTATTTGAGGGTTTTTATCAAGAAGGGAGGCTGAATCTTATCAAAAGACTTTTCTGCATCTAATGATATAATCATTTGGTTCTTGTTTTTATATTTGTTGATGTATTTAATTACTTTTATGGTCTTTTGTGTATTGAACCATCCTTGTATCCTGGGAATTAAGCCTACTTGGTCAGGTGGATGCTTTATGAGATGTGTTTTTAGATCTGATTTGCTAGAATCTTGTTGATTTTGTATCTATGTTTATAAGGAATTTTGGCCTGTAGTTCTCTTTTTTTTTTGTTGGATCTTTACCCTGTTTGGGTATCAGTGTGATGTTAACTTTGAAAAATGATTTGTGGAGAATTCCATCTTTCTCAATTGCTTGGAATACTTTCAATGGAATTCATATCAGTTCCTCCTTGTATGCTTTGTAGAATTCTTCTGGAATGCCCTCCAGTCCAGGGTTTTTTTGTTTAGGTAGTTTCTTATGACAGAGTCAATTTCATGGGTTGCTATTGGTCCATTTAGTGTCTCAATGTTGTCTTGTTCCAACTTGGGGAGATTGTGTGATGTCAGAAAGTCTTCCATTTCATTTAGGTTATCAAGTTTGTTTTCATCCAGGTGTACATAATAATCTATGATAATCTTTTGTATTTCTTCATGGTCAGTTGTGATTTGACCTTTTTAAAAAATTTCTGATTGTGTTTATTTGGACTTTTTCTCTCTTCTCCTTGGTCAATCTGGCTAAGGGTCCATCAATTTTGTTAATTCTTTCAAAGAACTAGCTTTTTGTTTAGTTGATGTTCTCTTGATATTTTTGTTTTCTATGTCTGGTATTTGGGTTCTTATTTTCGTGACTAGGACTCTTCTTTTGAAGTTAGAGTTTTGGTGTTCTTCTCTTTCCACCTCCCTTAGGTGACTTGTTAGACTGTCAACTTGTGATCTTTCCATTTTCTTGATATGTGCTCATAGAGATATAAATTTCCCTCTTAGAACTAATTTCATGGCATCTCAGAGGTTTCAGTAAGTGTTTCTTCATTTTCATTTGCTTCCAGGACTCTTTTGATTTCTGTTTTAATTTTAGTAATGTCCCAGTAGTTGTTCTGCATTATGCTGTTTAGTGTATGCATTGCTGAGGGCTTTGGGGAATTGTTTTTGTTGTTGATATTTATTCTACTGTGGTCTGAGAAGGTGCACAGCAATATTTCAACCTTGTGAAATTTGCTTATGCTTGATTTATGGCTGAGGATTTCAACAGTCTTGGAATATGTTCCATGTGGTGGTGAATAGAATGTATGTTTTATGATTGTTGGTTGGAATATTATGTAGGTATCTATTAAGACCATTTGGTTAAATGTCAAGTTGAGATTCTGGATCTCCTTGTTTATCTTTTGCTTGATGATATCTATCTAGAGCTGTTAATGTGGTATTCAAGTCCCCTTCTATAATAGTGTTAAAAATCAATGTCTTTTTTTAGTTTACTTAGTAGTTGCTTTATAAATGCTGGTGCTCCTGTGTGGGTTGCGTAGGTTTAGGATGAATATTTCTTGTTGATGGATTGGACGTTTTATCATTATGTAGTTGCCTTACATATCTTTTAAAATTATTGATAGCTTAATGGTTTATTTGATATTAAAATCATGACTTCTGCTTTCTTTTGTGATCCACTTGCCTGGAAACTCGCTTTCCATCCTTTAACTTTGAGTCTGTGTGCTTACCCTGTAGTAAGATAAGTTTCCTGGATGCAGCAAATAATTGGGTGTTGGTTTCTTATACCGTTTTGCCATTCCATGTCTTTTCAGTGGTGCATTTAGTGCATTCACATTGAAGCTGATTATTGAAATGTGATTTTTTTTATCCCTGTCATGTGGTTCTTATAGTTTTTTTATTTGTTTATTGCTTGTTTGCTTGTTTTCTTTTAGCTTTGGGATTGATGTATGTGTGTGTTTTCAAGTTTGCTGTTGCAATGTATTCTTTGTTGATTCTGTGCTCTGCTGTTCTCTTGGGAAGTGTGTAGTCATTCTTTCTTTTCCCTTTTCTTCTGTGCTTAATACATTTTTTAAAGTGTCTTCTGTAGAACTCATCTGGAAATTGCATAAACTCTTAGGGATTGGATGTCTGGAAAGGATTTTAATTCTCCATCACTGATGAAGCTGAACTGGTTGGGTAGAAAATTCTTGGTTGAAATGTTTATCTTTGAGGACTTTGGATACTGAACTCCAGTCCCTTCCTGCTTTCAGTGTTTCTGCTTGTATTTCTTCTTGCTTTAGTGGTCTGATACTATTCTGATGGGTTTTCCATGGTATGTAGTCTGACCTTTCTCTCTTGATGCCTTTAGGTTTTTTTTCTTTTGGCCCTACTTTGTGTAGGCAAATTAATTTGTTTCTTGGAGTTGGCCTTCTAATTTGATATTTTCTGGGGGTTCTCTGGATTGCTTGTATTTGACTAGTCACATCTTTGGTGAGATGGGGAAAGTTTTCTTGGATAATCTCTTGGAATACATGCTCCAAGGTGTTCTCCAATTCTCTTTCTTCTGGGATACCAATCAAGCATAGGTTTGGCCTCTAGATATAATCACACATCTCTTGTACGCTTTGCTCTTTTGTTTTGAGTTTTATTTCTTTTCTTTTCTTTTTTTTACAGATCAGGGTAATTCCATGTTCTGGTCTTCAAGTTCTGAGAGTCTTTCTTCTGTTAGATTAATTCTGTTTTCCATGCTTGTCATCTTGTTATTTATTTTCTGTAAGAAAATTTCTTATGGCCAAAATTTCTATTGCAAGTTCTTTCAGTGTGGCATCTTGTCTTTCTTGAGTCTTACTCACTCTCCATCCACTCTCTAATTCCTGTCATATTCTAGGATCAGCTGTTGGTGACTTCCATTTTTTGGGCTTCAAGTTCTGATTTTTAAGGCACTTTTCTCTTTGAAACACTTGAAATTATCTGTAGTATTCCATTGGTTTTTCCTCATTTATGAAATATTTCTTGCTT
>NW_007151136.1:0-623 GCF_000164805.1 Carlito syrichta | reverse complement strand
AAGAGTATGTATTCATTTTTTTTTTTTTGAGTCAGAGTCCCACTCTGTCACCCAGACTGGAGTACAGTGGCCGCTCCCGGCCACCGCAGCCTCGACCTGCTGGGCTCCGGCGATCCTTCCACCTCAGCCTTCTGAGTAGCTGGAATTACAGGCACGTGCTACCACACCTGGCTGATTTTTTTGATTTATTGTAGAGATAAGGTCTTGCTGCCCAGGCGGGTCTTGAACCCACGGGCTCAGGCAATCCACTCACCTCAGTCTCCCAAAGGTGCGGGATTACAGGCTGAGCCACTGAGCCCGGCTTGTGTATTCATTCTTACATGTTTAAGCTTCAGTCACCTCCAAAGCACTCTGTCTGATGCAACATACCTATCAAGATGCTTCTTCCGTGGCTCAAAATAGTTTTTGGACACATCAATGTTGATGCCTTTCGTGCTTCTGCCATTTTTTGTCTCGCCTTTTCCACATCAGCAAAATGGGGTTTTTTTGGAGGACTTTTCTTATTCAGAGAAACAACAACAACAACAACAAAATTCACCTCCAAAGCAGGGCTGAGATCCAATGAATTGGGAGGGTGGGGTACGGGGGTCATGGGGTTTTTGATCCAAAACTGCTGAACATTC
>NW_007151135.1:0-1103 GCF_000164805.1 Carlito syrichta | reverse complement strand
TGGAGCAAAGAGGGTGCACAATGTGGGGACCGTGGGGATGGATCCCGGAGTGGACCACAGCAGCCCTCTGGCATTCAAGCCGCAAGTGACATCGCCCAGTTGTGACCACAGGGCAGAAGACGGGGTGGGGTGCCGGTCGCGTGGCTCACCATCTGCTGCAGGTCCTGGATGATGACGCGGATGACCAGCATGTTGCCCTGGCTCTCCTCCATCCTGGCACCACCCGATTCTCCTCAGTGGCTCAGATCATGTTGTAGATGGTCTCTTCTTTGGAGCTGTCCAACTCTGATCCCACAGAATAATCAGAGAAGTTCTGGGCCATCTCGTTCTTGCTGGATGTCGGGCTGCGTGGCATGACTGCCTGTGTCTGCGGGTGGCAGGAAGACAAAGGGAAGAGTGAAAATGACAAAGGGATGAGTGAAAATGACAGAAGACCCAGGGGAAGGAGGCAGACGTTACTGGCATGCACAGGCTCAGTCCCACAGGCTGTGTTTGCGGTGTGACCACCAGCCGATGGCCCCATGTCTGTCTGCACATGCTTAGAATCCTGGAGGTGAGTTGCCACTGTCCACTCCTCCCCAGGGCAGAAGCAGAGACAGTGACTGCAGCTGGGACAGGGGAGAGGCTTTGCACTCTGGCTCTGGCACCGTGAAACCCCGGCACAGAAAAGGCACTCGAACTAACTAGGGATGACCACGGTCTATGTAGATCAGATGAAGGACTGCAAGGGTGTTTGAAGCCTCCCTGGATAAGAAGAAAAAGCTGTATTTTGTTTTTCTTTGAGGACGGAGCCCCAGGAGAGACAGGAAGGCAGGCGTAGGGTCAGGACAGTGGCGAGTTCGTGCTGTCACATAGCCATGTGCTTCAAATACAAAGCAGTGACAGGCACTATATAAAAACAGAACCCAAAGGCAGTGCCAGGCTCAGAACCTGAAAGATCTCCAGAGCTGGGAGTGGAGGGGAACCCAGAGTCATGAGCCAACTGAGGTTAGAGGCAGAGGCAGCTGGAGGGCCACTTCTTCTAAGTCAAGTGCAAGAAAGTCACCCAGGAAAGACCCAGCTCATGTTTCCAATGACCACCCTGAGACCAGGTATTTGAGTGG
>NW_007151134.1:0-723 GCF_000164805.1 Carlito syrichta | reverse complement strand
CCCTGCCCCTGAGAAAAAAATGCAGCACCTTATGAAGAGCTCCTGCTCTTGAAGAGCATTGCACCCAAGGGAGTTAACTAAACCCAAGGAAGAGCTGTGAACCTGAGAGATAGCCCAACACCTGAGGGAAGCCCCTCCACCTGAGAAAGATTCCAGCACCTGAGAAAGATTCCAGCACCTGACGAAGAACCCCTGCATCTGAGTAAGAGTGTTGAACCTGAGGGAAAGATCTGCATCTGAAGGAGAACTCCTGCACCTCAGGGAGAGTCCCTGCACCTGAGGTGGAGCTGCCTCACCTTACATAGAGTCCTGGAGCCTGAGTGGAGCTTCTGAAACTGAGGAAAAGTTCTAACATCTGATGAAGAGATCACCTACATGATAAAGAGATCCTGCTCTGATGGCGAGCTCCTGTACCTCATGAAGAGCTCGTCTGCCTGATGAGAAGCCTCAACACCTGATGAAGGGCTCCCACACATTAAGTAGGACTCTTGCACCTAATGTAGAGCTTCTCTCTGTGATAAGGAGCTCCCAAACCTGATGAAGAGCTCCCACACCTGTGGGATCAAAAGCAGAGCATGAAGGATTTGGGCTTACCTCCATTCAAATCAGTGCCAACATCCATCAGAACAGGATTTGAGAGGTACTGGGGTCTGTAATCTCCCTCCAGGCAGTTGGGCTTGGATCTCCCTTTACTACAGCACCAGTCACCTGTCAGTAGATATT
>NW_007151133.1:0-711 GCF_000164805.1 Carlito syrichta | reverse complement strand
CCTTTCTCCTACTCTTCCTTTCTTATTTCCTTTCTTTCTTACTTTCTTTTTTCTTTTATTTTCTTTCCTCATTAGGTTGCCCAGGCTGCTCTCAAACTGCCCATCTCGGGCCATCCTGTTGTCCTGGGCTTCCCAAACTATTGTGATCCCAGGCTTTCCATTTGCTTGACATCTTGGGTCCTCCTGCTGGTCTTGAACTCTGGGACAGAGGCGAACCTCCCACCGAAGCCTGCCCTCACCCAAGGTTTTCTGGGTTTTGCTTGTGATCAAGGTAGGGACTTGCTATGGTGTCCAGCCTCGCCTTGAGGTCCTGTGCTCCAGCTTTCTTCACATCCTGGTCTACCCGAATGCCAAGGTGACAGATATGAGTTGCCAGGCCAGCCCCGTTCCTCTGATGGCTTAAGAGTCAGGCCCTCCCTTTCCCAGAGATGGCCCTTGGGAGAAACGAGTGGTTCAATTCTGGTAAATGAGGCAGGCAGTGGGGTGGTCGCCCCAGTGGTGACACATCTCTGCCTCAGGCATTCTCCCTGGGGAGGGCTCATCCAATGACTGTGGCTGCCTTATCCAGTGTCCTGGGTTGTTGGAAGGGAATGGGGCTTGTGCTTGGTCCCGAGAGGGGAGTAGAGGCCAGGCACAGGGGCTCATGCCTGATATCCCAGTGCTCTGGGTGGCCAAGTGAGAGGATGGACTGAGTCCCTGGGTTTGAGATCA
>NW_007151132.1:2197-2971 GCF_000164805.1 Carlito syrichta | reverse complement strand
CCCAAGGGGTCACTCACCAGTCAATTAAGTCGGATTAAGGGTTGCCTCACTCACCAGCCGACTTGTTAATTTTTCTGACCACTTGGCTCACTCATCAGCCGACTAGTTAACTCAGCTGACCACTCAGCTCACTGGCAGGTCAACTAGATAAGTCAACTCACCTGTCGGCTCACTCACTGGCTGACTAGTTAAGTCAACTAACCAGTCTGCAGACTAACTGGCCAACTAAGTAAGTCAGCTAATCAATCGGCCAACTAGTCGACAACTTGTAAGCTGATAAATTAGCTTAGCTAACTATTTGCCCGAAAATTTAGGTCATCTAACTAGTCGGTCAACTAGTTGGCAGACTAGTTTGGTCAGCAAACAAGCAGGCAAAAAGTTAACCTTGCTAACTTGTGGGCCAACTCGTTAGTCAGCTAGTTAACCCAGCTAACTAGTTGATCAAATATTTGGCCTACATGTTAAGGCAGCTAAAACGTCGGCCGAGTAGTCAACCAACCTGTTAAACCAGCTAAGTAGTCTGCCTACACAGCTAAATAATTAAGTTACCTAGCTAATTCGTTAACCAACTAGTTAAGACAGCTAGTTGACTCATTTACCAATGAGATAAAACAGTTAGCTAATTCGTTAACCAACTCGTTAAGTCAGATAGTTATCTCGTTTTCCAACAAGTTAAGTCAGCAACCTAAGTCAGCTAGCTACCTAGCTAGCTAGCTAAGTCAGCTAGCTCACTAGAGAGCTAAATATTTAAATCAGATACTTAAGTCTTCTTCA
>NW_007151132.1:0-770 GCF_000164805.1 Carlito syrichta | reverse complement strand
GCTAATTAGTGGGCTTGCTCGCTTTCCATCAGGTATGCTAACTAGTCAGCTCCCTCACATGCCTACCTGTCAGCAAATTAGTCTGCTCGCTCACCAGCCAACAGGTCAACTAACTTGTTGGCTCACTCGCAAGCCAACAGGACAGCTAACTATTCACCTTGCTCGCCAGTCGACTAGTTAAGTCAGCTCACCAGTGGGCTCACTCGCCGACAGCATAGTTAAGGCAGCACACCCGACAGCTCTATCGCTGGCCAATTAGTTAAGTCGGCTCACTGGTCAGCTCACTCTCTGGCCGACTTGTAAATTCTTCTGACCATTCAGTTCACTCGCCAACCGACTAAATTCGGCTGACCAGTTAGCTCACTCACCGGCGACTAGATAAGTCAGCTGACCAGTTGGCTCACTCGCAGGCCAACTAAATAAGTCAACTCACCTGTAGGCTCACTCGCTGACTGACAAGTTAAGTCAGCTAACCGGTCTGCCGACTAGCCGGCAAACGAGATAAGTCAGCTAACCAATCGGCCGACTAGTCGACCAACTTGTAAGCTGACAAGTTAGCTCTGCTAATTAGTCGGCCAACAATTTAAGTCAACTAACTGGTCGGCCGACTATTCGGCCAACTTGTTAAGCCAGCTAACAAGTCAGCCGAGTAGTCAGACAATGTGTTAAACCAGCTAAGTAGTCCGCCTACTCAGTCAAAAATTTAAATCTCCTTGCTAACTCATTAATTAACTAGTTAAGGCAGCTAGTTAACTCATTTACTAATGAGT
>NW_007151131.1:0-941 GCF_000164805.1 Carlito syrichta | reverse complement strand
TACTTAAGTCTTCTTCATAACTGGTTAGCTATTTATTAAATCAGCTAGTTATTCAGCTAGCTAAATAGTTAGCTGACTATTTGATTTACGTAGTTAAATCAGTTAGCTAACTAGTTAAGTCAGCCAGTTGTCAGCTACCTAAATAGTTGAGTCAGCTAGTTATGCCAGCTGTCTAGCTAGGTAGCTAGCTAGTTAAGTCTTTTGGCTAGCCATTTGTCTACTTCATTAAGTCAGCTAGATAAGTCAGCTGGCTAGCCAGCATGCTAGCTAGGTAGCAAACTAGTTATGCCAGCTGTATAGCCAGCTGCCTCGATAGACAAGTGACCTAATTAAGTCAGTTGATTAGCCCGCTGGCTAGCTAGGTAGCTTGTTATTTATTCAACTGACTGGACAGCTAGCTAGGTAGATATGTCAGATAGTTATAACAGCTGGATAGCCAGGTGGCTAGTTGTGTAGCAAGCTAATTAATTGACCTGGCTAGTAAGCAGGCCAGCTAGTTAAGATGGCTGGTTAAGCTAGCTGGCTAGCTAAATAGTGACCTCGTTAAGTCAGTTCGCTAGCCACCTGGCTAGCTAATTAAGTCAGCTAGTTAAGTCTGCTGGCTATCCAGGTGATTACAGAGGTAAAGAGCTAGTTAAGTCAGCTAGCTGGCCAACTAGATAACTAGTTAATTCAGCTAGTTTAGTCAACTGACTGACCAGTTGCCTTGCTCATTAATCAACTAGTTAAATCAGCTGGCTAACCAGCTGGCTAGCTAGTTAAGTCACTTCATTAAGTCACCTGGCTAGCCAGCTCTCTAGCTAGTTAATAACCTAGTTAAGTCAGATGACTAGACAGCTAGACATCTGGCTAGCTAATTATATCAGCTAGTAATTTCAGCTGGCTAGCTAGGTAGATAGCTAATTAAGTCAGCTAGTTTTGTCAGTTAACTTGCTAGTTAA
>NW_007151130.1:0-797 GCF_000164805.1 Carlito syrichta | reverse complement strand
GCTACTGGCTAGCTAGTTAAGTCAGCTAGATAAGTCAGCTGGCTAGCCAGCATGCTAGCTAGGTAGCAAACTAGCTATGCCAGCTGTATAGCCAGCTGCCTCGATAGACAAGTGACCTAATTAAGTCAGTTGATTAGCCCGCTGGCTAGCTAGGTAGCTTGTTATTTATTCAACTGCCTGGACAGCTAGCTAGGTAGATACGTCAGATAGTTATAACAGCTGGATAGCCAGGTGGCTAGTTGTGTAGCAAGCTAATTAATTGACCTGGCTAGTAAGCAGGCCAGCTAGTTAAGATGGCTGGTTAAGCTAGCTGGCTAGCTAAATAGTGACCTAGTTAAGTCAGTTCACTAGCCACCTGGCTAGCTAATTAAGTCAGCTAGTTAAGTCTGCTGGCTATCCAGGTGATTACAGGGGTAAAGAGCTAGTTAAGTCAGCTAGCTAGCCAACTGGATAACTAGTTAATTCAGCTAGTTTAGTCAACTGACTGACCAGTTGCCTTGCTCATTAATCAACTAGTTAAATCAGCTGGCTAACCAGCTGGCTAGCTAGTTAAGTCACCTCGTTAAGTCACCTGGCTAGCCAGCTCTCTAGCTAGTTAATAACCTAGTTAAGTCAGATGACTAGACAGCTAGACATCTGGCTTGCTAATTATATCAGCTAGTAATTTCAGTTGGCTAGCTAGGTAGATAGCTAATTAAGTCAGCTAGTTATGTCAGTTAGCTGGCTAGTTAAGACAGCTAGATAAGTCAGCTAGCTAGCTATACAGCTAGCTAGGTATCTAGCTAGTTATTTCAGCT
>NW_007151129.1:0-796 GCF_000164805.1 Carlito syrichta | reverse complement strand
CAAACTAGTTATGCCAGCTGTATAGCCAGCTGCCTCGATAGACAAGTGACTTAATTAAGTCAGTTGATTAGCCCGCTGGCTAGCTAGGTAGCTTGTTATTTATTCAACTGACTGGACAGCTAGCTAGGTAGATATGTCAGATAGTTATAACAGCTGGATAGCCAGGTGACTAGTTGTGTAGCAAGCTAATTAATTGACCTGGCTAGTAAGCAGGCCAGCTAGTTAAGACGGCTGGTTAAGCTAGCTGGCTAGCTAAATAGTGACCTAGTTAAGTCAGTTCGCTAGCCACCTGGCTAGCTAATTAAGTCAGCTAGTTAAGTCTGCTGGCTATCCAGGTGATTACAGAGGTAAAGAGCTAGTTAAGTCAGCTAGCTAGCCAACTGGATAACTAGCTAATTCAGCTAGTTTAGTCAATTGACTGACCAGTTGCCTTGCTCATTAATCAACTAGTTAAATCAGCTGGCTAACCAGCTGGCTAGCTAGTTAAGTCACCTCGTTAAGTCACCTGGCTAGCCAGCTCTCTAGCTAGTTAATAACCTAGTTAAGTCAGATGACTAGACAGCTAGACATCTGGCTAGCTAATTATATCAGCTAGTAATTTCAGCTGGCTAGCTAGGTAGATAGCTAATTAAGTCAGCTAGTTATGTCAGTTAGCTGGCTAGTTAAGACAGCTAGATAAGTCAGCTAGCTAGCTATACAGCTAGCTAGATATCTAGCTAGTTATTTCAGCTAATAAAGTCAGCAGGCTAGCTAGTTAAGTCAGCTAGTTAAGTCAGTTGCCTAGCTGGGTAGCTAA
>NW_007151128.1:0-785 GCF_000164805.1 Carlito syrichta | reverse complement strand
CATACGTCAGATAGTTATAACAGCTGGATAGCCAGGTGGCTAGTTGTGTAGCAAGCTAATTAATTGACCTGGCTAGTAAGCAGGCCAGCTAGTTAAGATGGCTGGTTAAGCTAGCTGGCTAGCTAAATAGTGACCTAGTTAAGTCAGTTCACTAGCCACCTGGCTAGCTAATTAAGTCAGCTAGTTAAGTCTGCTGGCTATCCAGGTGATTACAGGGGTAAAGAGCTAGTTAAGTCAGCTAGCTAGCCAACTGGATAACTAGTTAATTCAGCTAGTTTAGTCAACTGACTGACCAGTTGCCTTGCTCATTAATCAACTAGTTAAATCAGCTGGCTAACCAACTGGCTAGCTAGTTAAGTCACCTCATTAAGTCACCTGGCTAGCCAGCTCTCTAGCTAGTTAATAACCTAGTTAAGTCAGATGACTAGACAGCTAGACATCTGGCTAGCTAATTATATCAGCTAGTAATTTCAGTTGGCTAGCTAGGTAGATAGCTAATTAAGTCAGCTAGTTATGTCAGTTAGCTGGCTAGTTAAGACAGCTAGATAAGTCAGCTAGCTAGCTATACAGCTAGCTAGGTATCTAGCTAGTTATTTCAGATAATAAAGTCAGCAGGCTAGCTAGTTAAGTCAGCTAGTTAGTCAGTTGCCTAGCTGGGGTAGCTAACTGTTTAAATCAGCTGACTAGCCAGATAGCTATCTAGTTAGGTCACCTAGTTAAGTCAGTTCGCTGGCTAGCTGGCTAGCTAGGTAGCTAGATAAGTTAAGTCAGCTGGCAAGCATGCA
>NW_007151127.1:0-806 GCF_000164805.1 Carlito syrichta | reverse complement strand
CAGCTAGTTTAGTCAACTGACTGACCAGTTGCCTTGCTCATTAATCAACTAGTTAAATCAGCTGGCTAACCAACTGGCTAGCTAGTTAAGTCACTTCATTAAGTCACCTGGCTAGCCAGCTCTCTAGCTAGTTAATAACCTAGTTAAGTCAGATGACTAGACAGCTAGACATCTGGCTAGCTAATTATATCAGCTAGTAATTTCAGTTGGCTAGCTAGGTAGATAGCTAATTAAGTCAGCTAGTTATGTCAGTTAGCTGGCTAGTTAAGACAGCTAGATAAGTCAGCTAGCTAGCTATACAGCTAGCTAGGTATCTAGCTAGTTATTTCAGATAATAAAGTCAGCAGGCTAGCTAGTTAAGTCAGCTAGTTAAGTCAGTTGCCTAGCTGGGTAGCTAACTGGTTAAATCAGCTGACTAGCCAGATAGCTATCTAGTTAGGTCACCTAGTTAAGTCAGTTCGCTGGCTAGCTGGCTAGCTAGGTAGCTAGATAGTTAAGTCAGCTGGCAAGCATGCAGGATACATATGTAGCTAACTAGTTAAGCCAGCTGGCTAGCCACCTGGCTAGATAGTGATGTCAGTTAGTTAAATCAGCTGGTTAGCCAGCTGGCTAATGAGTTAAGTCACCTAGTTGAGTCAGTTGGCTAGCTAACTGGTTACATCAGCTAGTTAAATCAGCTGGCTAGCCACCTGGCTATTTCGGTAGCTAGCTAATTAAGTCAGCTGGCTAGAGGGCTGGCTAGCTAGGTTATTCAGCAATTTATGTGAGCTTTTTAGCTGGCTGTCTAGCTAGGTGGGCTAGCAAGT
>NW_007151126.1:0-690 GCF_000164805.1 Carlito syrichta | reverse complement strand
TTCTTTGTTTCTTTGTTTGTTTGTTTGTTTGTTTCTTTTCTTTCCTCACTAGGTTGCGCAGGCTTCTCTCAAACTGCCCAACTTGGACCATCGCATCAGCCTGGGACTCCCAAAATTCTGCAATCACAGCCTTTCCATTTAATTGACATCCTTTTCTTCTTGCCGAGTCTTGAACTCTGTGCCGGAGGCGATCCTCCACCCGAGGCTTGATAGAGACTCAATATCATGACAATGGCATTTCTCCCCAAAGTAATCCAATGCAACCTCAACCAACTTTTAAATGAAAATCAAAAAGCTGATTCTAAAATATGTATGGGTGGGGGATGGGAGAAATGGGGAGATGTTGGTCAAAAGTTCATCTGGATTTTGCTTGGGCTTGAGTTCGGGGCTTGCCATGATGTCTAGCCTGATCTCAAGCCTCTGGGCTCCAGCAATCTTCCCATCTTGGCCTCCCCGAGTGTCGAGGAGATCTCAACTCCATACACAAATGGATGCTCTACCTTTTTTGCTATTTTCATTTTTTCTTTGAGTTGGAGTCCTACTCCGTCTCCCAGGTTGGAGGGCACTGGATTGCTCCAGGCCATCCCAACCTTGGCCTGCCAGGATCCAGTGAGCATTCCTGCGACTTCTGAGGGGATGGAATGACAGGCGCATGCTACCACACCTGGCCATTTGGGATGAAGGGGAGAG
>NW_007151125.1:2126-3495 GCF_000164805.1 Carlito syrichta | reverse complement strand
ATATAAAATGTATTCAGTACAAGATATCTTATAAACATTAGCATGACAATTTTAACAGTTTGATATTCATTCCAAATAAGAAATATACAAGGAGATTGCAAGTATGCTGTAATAACGTATGACTGATTTTGTCCAACAGATCTAGACAGGCTGACTGGTTGAAGGGCTGTGAGAGCTCTCCATAGATGAAGCTGAATAATCTGCCAGATGCCGTACTTGATGAACACCCATTCATTGTAATGTCACCTATCCATTGGAATGTCATACATCCATTGGAATGTCACCTAGCTGTGGCAAGTGTAGAGACATTAAAAACCCCAGTCACTAATATATAGTCTTTTACCGGGTACAGGATAGTCCACTTTGGAGTCATAAGCACAGTCTCTCCATTTTGGGAATCTAGTATCTCACTGGACGAGTGACCAGTCCTTTTCCGTATAATTGTAGGGGCAAGCAGGTACGTTGAGAGGTGGTGAAGCTCTAGACACATGACTAGGGTTGGTTCCTCCAGTCATTAACATCTCCACACACCAACCGTCCTTGGTATTGTCCTGATAAGGGCTTTCTGTACTCAGAGAATGGAAGGTAGACATTAAACAAGAAGCCCGGTAACTGACCATGAAATAAAACAGGCCTTCCCATTTGGCTCAGCATATTGAGTAGGCAAGCTAGCTAGTTAGCTAACAAGATAAGTCAGCTGGATGTGTTAGCTAGCTAGTTAGATTGCTAATGAGTTAAGTCAGCTGGTTGTGTCAGCTGTCTGGCTCATTAGCTAACAAGTGAGATGATTAAGTCACCTAGCTAGCACGTTATATAGCAAATAACCTAACTAGTTAGCTAACTGGTTAAGTCAGCTAGCTAGCTATGCAGCTAACTATTTAAGTCAGCTTGTTAGCTAAGTATCTAGCTAGTTAGCCAACAATTTAAGTCAGCTGGTTAGCTAGGTAGCTAGCTAATTAGCTAAATATTTAATTCAGCTGGCTATCTGGTAGCTAGCTGGTTAAGTCAGCTAGTCAAGTCAGCTGGCTAGCTTGGTAGGGAGCTAGTTAAATCCGTTGGCTAGCTAGCAGGTTAGCTGGTTAATTCAACTAGATAAAAGAACTGGCTAGCCAACTTGTAAGGTAGTTAACTAGATAGTTAAGTTAGCTAGATAGCTACTTGGCTAGCTAGTGATGTTGGTGAGTTAAGTCAGCTGATAACTAACTTGCTAGCTGGTTAAGACAGCTAGTTTAGTCAGCTGTCTAGTGAGCTGGCTAGGTAGATAGCTAGCTAGATAATTCAGCATGCTAACCAGCAGGCTAGCAGTCCAATACACCCAAGTTAATTCAGCTGGCTAGCCTGCTAGCTTGGTAGTTAGCAAGATAGTTAA
>NW_007151125.1:0-920 GCF_000164805.1 Carlito syrichta | reverse complement strand
TCAGCTGACTTCCCAGCTGGCTAGCTAGGTAGCTAGCTAATTGAGTCAGCTGGCTAGCAGGCTGGCTAGCTGGTTAAATCAGCGAGTTAATTCAGCTGGCCATCCAGCTGGCTAGCTAGTTAAATCAGCTAGTTAAGTCAGCTGGCTAGCCAGTAGGCTAACTGGTTAAGTCATCTAGTTAAGTCAACTGGCTATCCATTTTACTAGCTAGGTAGCTAGCTAGTGAAGACATCTAGTTAAGTCAGCTGGCTAGCTAGGTAGCAAACTAGTTAAGTCAGCTATTTAAGTCAGCTGACAAGCTAGTTAAGACAGTTAATTAAGTCATCTGGCTAGCCAGCTGCCTATCAGGGTAGCTATCTTGTTAAGTCTGCTGGCTTCCCAGCTGGCTAGCTAGTTAAATCACCTAATTAAGTCAAGTCACTGGCCAGGAGGTTAGTTAAGTAGTTAAATAGTTAAGTCAGTTGTCAAGCCAGTGGGCTATATAGGTAGGTAGCTATTTAAGGCAGCTGTCTAGCCTTTAGGCTATCTAGTTATGTCAGCTAGTTAAGTCTACTGGCTATCCAGCAGTCTAGCTAGGTAGATAGGTATTTAATTCTGCTGGCTAACCTGCTGGCTACATCATTAAGTCAGCTAATTAAATCAGCTGGCTAGGCTGCTGGTAGGCCAAGTAGTTCAGCAATTAAGTCAGGTGATTAGACAGCTGGCCAGCTATTTAAGTCAGCTATTTTAGTCAGCTGGCTAAAAAGTTGGTTAACTAGTTAAGTCAGCAGGCTAATGCAGTTGTCTAGCCAGCTAGCAAGCTAGTTATCTATTTACGTCAAATGGGCAGCCAACTGAGTCGCTAGTTATTTCAGCTATTTAAGTCCGCTAGCTAGCGAGGGAGTTAGCTAGTTAAGTCAGCTAGTTAACTCACCTAGCTG